>NW_016107490.1:1924721-1956436 GCF_001604975.1 Cebus imitator
GTCAGAGAGCATGGCAAGGTGATTTAATGAAGTCACAGAGTAAGCAGTGCCTCATGCTATGGCTTATGGGCAATTGTGAGCAGGACACTTGTTCCTCTGTAGGAGCAGCAGAGAATGGTGAGGCTGACATGATCAACTTTAGTCAATTTGGCTTATCTAGAACTGGAGAGTTGCCTTTCCCTCATTTGCTTTTTTAAAATTAATGAATTAATTAATTTTGAGACAGAGTCTCACTCTGTCACCCAGGTTGAGTTTCAGTGGCAGGATCTCTGCTCACTGCTATCTCCACCTTCTTCCAGGCTTAAGTGATCCTCCCATCTCAGCCTCCAGAGTAGTTGGGACTACAGGTAAGCACCATCACACATGGCTAATTTTTTGTATTGTTGGTAGAGACATGGTTTTACCATGTTGCCCAGGCTGGTCCCAAGCTCCTGAGCTCAGACAATCCACCCATCTTGGCCTCCCAAAGTGCTGAGATTACAAGCTTGAGCCACTGAGTCCTGCAGGCTCGTTTGCTTTAAAATGTCAGCATTTCTTCTCTTCCTCTCGCTCCTCTCCCCACTGTGGAAAGGTGTAAAAGAGATACCATGTGTGGACTCTTCTGCTGACGTGTTTCTAAAAGGCCTTGTCAATTGGTACTAATTATTGTGACTGCAAACTTCCATTCCATCCTAGATGCGCTTAACATTCTCGCCAATCTCACATTCCCATGTAGTTTTATTGCCATTCACAAGGTCTCAACTTTCAGAACTTCCTACTTCACTATCACAACAGCCTTTCTCTCACTTCTTCAGCACATAGCCCACAATGATAGAGCTCTGTGTGACTTTAGCTGAGGGCATCGAATTCTCAGACCCCATTTTTCCCTCTGTCCTGAGGCTCCGGCACCAGCTGTATTCCTTTATTTGCATCGGAGGCTGTTGAGTATCATATGCATTGTGAGTGGGCTGCGTTTAGGAACTCAGAGTGCGTGGTTCATCAAGTTATCTCTGTTGATATGCACACTGTTGACCTGCACCTCACAAGGGCACCAGTCAGTACTGCAATGTTCTGTCTCCGACAAACCCTGGGTGATCTGATGGACTCTCTGGGCAATATTAAAACCTAAGGAGGGAAGTGAAAAGAGAGGCTTTATGAAAGCAACTTCTGAACACTATCCAATTATTACTATACTTTTTTATAATATCAACGGTTTCACAGTTTATTGAGAGAGAGAGAGTTTTTCCCTAGCCCTCTTGGGAATGATTTTATTGAGAGTATCAGAACGAAGAAAATGGCTGCATCATTTCTATAGTGCCAGAGGTCAGAATCTTTGACTGGTTTGGTGTAATGTGCACATATAAAATTTCACTCAGTGCTTATTCATTGCCTTTTATTTAATATATAATATAGCTAGATCCACTTTTATTTCTTTATATTTACTGTTTGCCTGTATTAAGTTATTCTTTTGGCTGCTTTCATATGTATATATTAAATTATATATATATATATATATATATATATATATATTTTTTTTTTTTTTTTGATCAAGGCTCTTGCATGAAGGAAACTCTTTGCTTTTCATCTTTTTACAGAGTAATTACAGTAGTATAGATGGGAATGAGAAAGTATCCATAGGACAGTTCTTTATGTTCGATAGCCATTTAGTTTAGAATGCTGTTGTTTATTCAGAGTAAATGTCTGTGCTTTTCCTTCTCTCTCTTTCCTTTCTCTGTGTTCCATACCCACCCTCATCCCATTAAATATTATTCTCACTCCATAGCCCCCCAGAGCACTTTAAAATATAATAGATATTTTGAGTTGAATTATTTAAAATGCGCAAAGCCAAATGCAAGAGCTATATTTGTAAGGAGAGCTTGCTGCGTCAGAAGAGTGTCCTCTTCTTTAGCCTCTAATCAATGGAGAAGAGCCCTGAGCAGAAAAATGGAGAACAATGAATGATATCAGTTTTATTTGTGAAATCCCAAGAACTCCCAAAATATGAGACTCCCTGGTAAAGTTAGATTAGGGGATGACATTTAGATCTGGGTCAAAGTGGTTGCCTCTTATGTATTCCCATTGACAATAAGTGACTCTTGGTGACAGACTGAACCATTCAAGCTAGCAATTTGTTGAGTATCATGTGATAGGAACGTCCAAAATAACACTGCCTAAACAAAATAGAAATTTATTTATCTTCCACATAAGAGAGGTCTGGAGAGAGGCAATCTAGGGTTGCTATTGTGACTCCATTAAGTCCTCGAGGACTCAGGTTCCCTCTAGGAAATATGTGGCTTTGCATTCCATATGTTATGGGTCTCTACTTGTCATCTAATTAATTGTACTCCCTATGCCCCCTACAGATACGTTTCAGAATTTCCGTGTGATACTCTCATGTCTCCTTGGCTAGAATGTTGTCACATGACTATCCTGAGCTGCAAAGGAACCTAGGCAGCATTATCTTTTAGCTAGGTAATATTGGGCCCACTAAGCATCGGGATTCTTGTTTCTAAATAGGGTACAAAGAACATTGAGATGACCTTGCCGTTTATGAAAAACTTAACTGTGAAAGGATTATTTGTATAATCAAAGGTGAACCATGCCTCTTTCCTGCTGATTCCCCATCACCTATAAAATAAAGGTCAGTCTTATAATCATGACATATAAGTACAGTGACCATATAATTTATCATCTAAACTAGGATATCTTTGAAAATAAAAAGTAGGACTGTTAGTAATGCACCATGACAACAGGAGTATATCAACTGTCTTAGGTAAACAGGGATATGTAAGCTAAGCACTAATCACCATTTTAGACCCCATCACCCTCGACTTCTCCACTTGCACTTTATTTTCTATCTATAAAAATAGTTTGATTTTCCCCAAACATAGCATGATTCTGCACATGTCATGGAATCCCCATGTCAACCTTGTACCTAGAAAATCCTTATTTAATCTCTCCACCCCCACCCCAGCTTAGATATTTCCCTGCAAAGTCTTTCCTAATCAGGCTCTCTCCATTCAAAGAGAATGAATCACTTCCTTTTATATGCTTCTGTTCATTGAAAATTATTAATATTTGCTTACATGTTTACCTCATATCAGGACAGAATAGGTTATGCTATGGCAAAAAACAAACTCATTCAATTTTTACTGTTGTTGCTCATGCTTCAAAACCAATTCCAATTGGCAAGGATGCTGGGTGCATTACATTCGATGTAGGCTGATGAGAGCTACAGCATAGCAAATAATTGTACAGCAGAAACATAAGAAAATAGGATATGGTAATTCATACAATGGCTTTTAAATTTTTCCATGTAGAAAAGACACACATCAGTTCTACTTATACTTTACCGACCAAGGTAAGTCACATGGACACTTCTAACTTCAAAGCAGTCATGAAATATGATCTGACCATCTGCTTGGAAATGGAGAGAACAGCACTGACTTATTAGATCAGGAATTGACAAACAATTTCCGTAAAGGGACTGAGAGTAAATGTTTTGTGCTTTATAGGCCATGAAATTTCTGTTGCAACTATTCAATTCTGCCACTTCAGCATGAAAGTTCCTTTAGACAATACATAAATAAGCAAACATGGCTGTGTTCCAATAAAACTTTATTTACAAAAACAGGTGATGGATAGGATTTGGCCCAAGGGCCATAGTTTGCTGACCCCTGTACTCTGCTGAGAACTTCATTTCTACTACTTGACAAAGGTGTCTACAATATGCTGAGCACAGTGGCTTACAAGTATAATCCCATAACTTTAGGAGGCCGAGGCGGGCAGATTGTTTTGCTCAGGAGTTCAAGATCAGCCTAAGCAACATGGAGAAATCCCATCTCTACAATAAAATATGAAAATTAGTGGGGCATGGTGGCTTGCAACTGTTGTGACAGTTACTTGGGAGGCTGAGTCAGGAGGCTGAGTCAGTAGAATGGCTTGAGCCTGGTAGGTGGAGGTTGCAGTGAGCTGCACTCCATCCTGGGTGACAGAGGGAGACCCCGTACCAAAATAATACAATAATAAAATAAAATAAAAATAAAAAGGCATCTACAATATATTAGATTCTTAAAAACATCTTATTGATTTGTCTGAAATACTTAAATATGTCTGAAGCAAATGAAATGCTTCATTTTCCCAGCTGGGAAACAAAGTCAATTTTATACTATTTTACCCATTGCCTTAGCCCATTCAGGCTGCTATAAAAAATTGCCATAAACCAGGTAGCTTATAAACAATTATTTATTTCCTATAAATCTGAAAGCTGAGAAGTACATGATCAAGGTGCCAGCAGATGTGGTGTCTGGTGAAGGCTGGCTTCCTGGTTTTCAGAAGGCAATCTCCTCACAGTGTCCTTACGTGGCAGAAAGAATGAGGAATCTCTCTGAAGTCTCTTTTATAAGGGCACTAATCCCACTTACATTGTCTCCTTTCTTATGGTCTAATCACCTCCCAAAGGTCTCACCTCCTGATAGCATCACATTGAGGATTAGCTTTCAACATACGGATTTTGGGAGAATACAGTCTTTCAGTCTATAACACACAATCCTATATAATTTGTATAGGGCAAAATAAAATAGGATGAGCTAGGAGAAGTTGATATTTATATATAAGGTTTTGAGAGGTATAAAATCTAAAAGAGTCTGAACCAGAGATAGGTGACTACCTGCAGCAAGATATGCACAGGAATGGAGCGAATTCAAAATAAGTAGCCAAGCGTCTATGTCCAAAGAACTAGTCAAACCAGAAATAATCAGGGTGGAGGTCAGGGGCAACTGAGTTCCAAAGAAAGAGATTGAGTTCAGCATCCTATTTCTCCACACAGGCCAATAAACCAACATTCTAGGGCCTAGAAGATAAATTATCATTTATCAAGAATGAAAGTTGGCTGAGTTCTGCACTGGTATTTAATATCCTGCCAAGAACAAGCAGACAAGGGTTGGTGGGTAAGCATTAAGTGCCAGAGAGAGAGAGATGAGCATGAAAGACACACACACACACACACACACACACACACACACGCAGAAAGGGAGAGAGAGAGTGTGCAGCTACCTGGGAAGTCCCTCAAAGGTGAGAGTCGAGAGACAAATTTTATCTACCAGGAGATGTGCTACCAATATCCGAGGAATGGCCAATCATTATCAATAAAGCTAGATTCTCCCTTCTAAGCCATCTTTTCACTCAGATATGCCCCATCTTTCCTCACAAGAGGCATCAGTGGTGTGGTTGCCATCTTCCGAAGCACAGTCTAAGTAAATGGCAGTCTAGTGCTTCTTTGCACACAGAGTTGGGGAGGCTATTGCCTCCAAGAGCATCCTCTTGTTTGACTGGAACCTGTGGGTATGTAAGTATGCAGCCTGTTTAACTGCTAATGACCATAAAGGAGGACAGGGAGTCCTTTGGTAGGAAAACATTTTGCTAAGCAGAGCCATTATAATTAAAGCTCATTGAGGTGTGCATTACTCTCAGGGCAAGGCGACTAGTAATAACAATGGCAGTAATATACAGAACAGACTATAATATGTGAGTTAGTGACCACCACATGGTTTTTAGTGGCTCCTCATCACACAATCCAAAAGGCTGCTCAAGGCCAAGTATAGAAAACATTTGGCCCAAGGGGTGTGGAAAATGTTCCAATGATGCATATGTTCTTCAGTAAACAGAGCAGCCACTGGTACCACAGGACAGCCAATGCCAAGGAGGGGAGGGCGAGAGGGGACTCTGCAGGAGGAAAGAACAGGGCTCAGCAGCAAGAGCTGAGAAAAAGGAAGCGGGAAGCTGAGACCTTGAAAGAAAGCAGCGCCGGGCTCTGCTCCAAGCCGGAATTTATGAAAACATCGGGCCAAAACAAGATAATGTGGCAGCGTCGTTTCACATAGGGGCCCTCGCTGTCGGGCACTATTATTCCAATTCTGACACTTGAATGAAATGTGGTATAATTGGGTTTCCGAGCCTCCGCTTCAGGCGACATCAATTGCCATTTTTAAAAATGATGATGGCGTGGAAGGAGACTCCTTTTTCCCTTTAATGTTTTGAAGTTGCCACACTCTCTGTGCCACTTGTACACTCCTTAGAAGGGCCATGGGACTCCTGGGAGGATCTAAAGTGCTGGTGGCTGAGCCCATGAAGAAATATGGCGGGTTGATGGCAGAGAAGCTAAATGTGGCAGAGGATGCGGGAGTGAAGTCGGCCCCATGGCACACCTCTCCAGGTCTCTCTCTTTTCTTGCTGCTTTTCTTTCCCATCAAAGAGTGTTTTTTCCCTCCTCCTTTTGCTTTTTCTCACTGTTTTGCATGCAATGACTAGGATCTTTTCAAGCTGTTGTAAGTTTTTCTTTTGGACTTAACAATGTGACATCTATATTATTGAGTCAGAAAAAATATTGTCATGAAAGAAAAACATATTCCATGCAGAATGGCTAACTCTTCCCTGAGTGTGGCACCCTGGATACATGTGTCCCTGTGCATGCTGTTTGCCTCGATGGTGTTTTCTGTTTTCGAGTTTTGGATGCAAAGAGTGGGAGGAGAGAAGGTTGGAGAATTTTTAAGCATCCTTATATTCTTTGTTTATATCTACAAAAATAGATTTCTTTCCATTTCAGGTTTTCCTTCTGCGTGTGTGTGTGTGTGTGTGTGTGTGTGTGTGTTTGTGTGTGAAATTTTTCTTTAAAGCAGAAAGAACCAATCTGATTTGTAGAATCTCCTCCAAACAGCGGAAGAAGTTGGAAAAGTGAGGAGAAGAATGATACTCAGAAGAGATTCCCTCTCTTCTAAAATACTTTCCTCCTCTACCAGTGAGCACTCCCTCCCCCTAATTAGTCTTAATAGAAGTAAATAAATATAATTTGCAATGCAATCTGGAGTCTCTGCTCTGAAAGTCCCTATGCCAAGTGAAAACTGTCAAAGTTTAAAACAATGTTTTCCAAAAATAGGCCTTACATAATTCATGTTTCTTATACCAAGTTGAGAATTCAGACTCCTCCTATACCATATGATGTCATCATGCGTAACCAAAACAAATATGAAGCTACTATGCTGTGACATTGTTTATAAAACTATAGCATTTATCTTCAAACACAGTCAAGAAGATAATAATATGGGGTCAGCACTGAATCTGAAAAAATTAAATATTATTCTTCCCAATTCCATGTGTATCTTATATTAAACATGGAAAAATTTAGTTTCTACTGTGATCATTGTGGCTAGAAAGACGGTAGTTAAGTGGCTTCAGTTTTATTTCAACTAAAGGCTGGTGGCCGGGAGTGGTGGCTCATGCCTGTAATCCAAGCACTTTGGAGGCCAAGGCAGGAGGATCACCTGAGGTTGGGAGTTCAAGACCAGCCTGACCAACATGGTGAAAACCCGTCTTAAAAAAAAGTAAAATAAAAAAAAATATATATATAAAGGCTGGCTTGACCAATGTGGTGGTTTTGGGGGAGCCAATTTTCTCTGCCTCACTTCTCATCTATAGGATGGGTTAATAAATTCTTTTCATAACTCATAGATGTCCTGAAGACAAATTCATAACAGAACCCATCATCATCATTTATTATTCAGCATATAGATGTATACCAGCCACTTACTACAGGGCTACATAATTATCATCAGCCTGGACATTTCCTTTATAAGAACTTCCTCATCCTAACTTTGCTGACAGCACACTCGATTGCCTTTGTTCTCTTAGCTATGAAAAGCAAGAACACCAGACTGTCCACACCACATAGAACTCTTAGGGAATGGGATGCAGATATAGACTCTCTTCTGCCTCTCTCTGCTTTGATAACAGTCTGGGATGCAGTAAATGTTGGGCTGAGGGTAGAACCAGACTGTGTCATTTCTGATGATGGGTTTCCCTTTTTATAAGTGTGGGAGAAACAGACCCCAGGCTGTTCTGGGGACTGCTGTGAATTCCTTTAGCCTTCGGTGAGGCCAACCCGCAGAGCTGAAAGGGACTGTGAGAATGTTATTGCAACTTCTTAATTCAAAACATCACTGAAAAGAGACTTCCTGGGATGGGGCTGAAGGAAATGGGGCTGCTCAGCTGGGATGAATTACAGAGACTATTGGGTTAGTTTTGCCCCCTAGTGGTTAGAGGCTTAGGGACCCCAGGAGCTAAATGGCTCCCAGCATTGAATAAAGGAAACAGCTGAGTGGAGGAGGGGGTACCACATGGGGTAACCTGAGCCTTTAACTGAGGTGTGACCTCAGCTCTCAAGATCCCAGTCCCCACACCTGCAAATTGAAAATGATGGACTAGGTCATGAAGAATTCAGTTCTTTCTGTCTTTACTGATAGATGACTTTAGAAACATAACCTGTGATGCTGCAATTCCTTCACATATTTCCTGGGGGCAACAGAGATAGAGTTTTAAGGTCATCTAAAACTCTAAACTGGTTGATCAAGGTGCCAGTAACATCTAAGTGGGGACTAAGAGAGCTTACTCTTCAAGTGTCTTTGAGATAAAGACTGCCCAAGAGGATGAATCCACAGTGGCCTTTGGAACAAAAGTTTCTCTCCTTCATGGATACCCTTTGTGCCCTTTCCAAATTTCCTGAAAGTGAGCAAGGAGAAGAAACAGCACAGGGTACCACTTACATATACTCTGCAAGACTTTCCTCCATGCAATCCTTTGTTTCTCATATTTCAGTAACACGGAGATCATAAATTTAAAAAAATGTTTCATTTTATCCCAGAAAAGATCAAGACCACCCTTAACTCCTACAACACCAGGGCAATAGGATCCTCCCCTTTAAAGTTACAGAGTGAGAAATAAAGCAGTTGTTTGAATTTCTGGGCATTGACTCTGTATTGCTTTGTGTAAGAATGAGACTCCCTCAGATGCGATGTTGTATGGCTTATTTGCCTCTCGTTTGTGAAACTTATTCACTGCATCTCAAAACATTGCACAGTACATGAGCATACCATTGCTTCTTTTCCTTCCTGTGTCATCTTTTCAGATTTTCTGATGCGTTCTCCTATATTAGGCAGATAAGCCTCTATACGTCTGCACAATTTAAAGGTTTTGACCAAATTGAGCTGCAAACATGCATTTTTCTGGCTACTGTTTCCTAACTCAGTGGCTTGTTACCATTTCTCCTTACATTTGGCCTAAAAAGAAATTGATGGCATCTTCCTTTCTGGGGCTGCGTCATGTTTCAATGTAGCTAAGGGTACCATTTCATCAAATCAATTAGGTTGAGAGAATGAAATGAATTTGGGGTACATTATTCAAAGAAAGATTATAGTTAATTTTTCAGGGCAGGCAAGTGATCCTGGGTCGCCTTTGATGGTTCAGACAAACAAACAAACAAACAAAGGAATTCCAGGTAACTAGAAAAAAGAAAAAGGATGGCTCTGTTCAGTTAAAAGTGACAGAAAAAAGAAATCCATAAACTCCTTTACCCAAACCTGTTTTTGGCTAGAGTGAAAATGGAGACAATGAAATCATTTTTGGCAAATTATTAGTGCAATATATTTTTTTCCTTTCAAGAAAAGGAAACTAAAGAA
This sequence comes from Cebus imitator, assembly GCF_001604975.1. Classification (NCBI taxonomy): domain Eukaryota; kingdom Metazoa; phylum Chordata; class Mammalia; order Primates; family Cebidae; genus Cebus; species Cebus imitator. The sequence continues at coordinate 1,934,210 of NW_016107490.1, forward strand.
TGGTTGTGGCCTTTTGTTGTAGATAGCTTTTCAGAAGAGTGTAACATAAACAGATTATCTGCAGTGTTTATTCAGTGTGAAAAAACAGTTCCAAGAGCCCCAGGTGCTTGCCAAGATCATAATTGTACCTTCTTAAATACTTTCATTACTTGGAAATACAATAAGCGAAGCAGGGACACATGCTTTCCATTTTCTTGTCAACAAAACACCTCCAAGAAATTAAGCTCTATTTTCTCTAGAAAATTTCTCTAGAACTGTTGAGGGCATATGAGAAGGGAAGGAAGATGGGGCTCTGGTTTAATTTCTTTATGACCTTGAAAAGAAGCGTGTAACTCTTCTCTCCTCCCCCCCCCACAAAAAAAGGGTGGCTCAAATATGGGGTGCAAGGTGGCTCAAAACCCGAATATTAAATCCATGATGGTTCGTGTTTGGTTAAATGTGGATATATGAGGAGTATAGAGTGTTAGGGAAACATGATTTCACACACAGATTTTTCTTTAGTGGGAGCTGAGTCACTCTGGGGTGGGAGGAAGCTGCAGGACAAGGCTCAGCTCATCCACGTGAACATTTATGGGGCCACGTCTTCACAGTGGGATGAAAAATACTTGTTGATCCTTCCACATGAGCGGCCTTCGCATGAGGGGGAGGGAGGTAATCCACCTCTGCTTTTACATTTTAGTAACTCTTGAGTCAATTGGTCATCCCAAACACAGGGTTTCAGGATGAAATGTCAAATTGGCATGTGTGCACACGACCTCAGAGGAAGTTTCTTTCATGGGAAGAAAGGCCTTTATTTCTGGCTCTGCTCCTACTGTCATATCCGTCTGTTCTTTCACTCACTGCCTTTTCTCTGAGCTTTTGTCCATCCTCCCTTCTAACCTATCCTTCCTCCTTTCACCTTCAGTCATTGTGGTTTCACTAGCTTCATCAGGTTTCAGGTTTCAGTCTCCTGGGGTATGTCACAGTTGCTCATATATATGCAAACATTTACTTGCCTGCAGCCTCTGCTACATTTCTCTAAGCTTGATCGCCTCATGGAAGTGGGGAAAGTCCTCCTAGATCTGGAGCAACCAGAGAAGATACAGAAATCAGAAAAGCTGCAAGTCAAAAATTCAACAATTTTCCTTCAATTTTCCTATGTGTCTTTTGCTTCCTTTTATCAGGCTCACCTCCAAACCACTGCTTGGAGGGATACGCTGGCAGAGAAAGAGAGAGAGAGAGAGAAAATTGGAATATCTCTAATAAAAGTAGTAAATCAACTATAATCTTTCTGCACCTTAATTTTAGGAGAAATGTAAAGGAACACAAAATTGCCACCATTAAACTCTTCCGCTAGACATTGCTGCATGCATTATTTCAGTTAATCTTTACATCTGCTCTTCTAGATAGATTTTTTGAAGGTCATTTCATGGGCAAGGAAACTGAGTCTTAAAGTGTTTAAAATATAAGTCTGTAAATTATGGCCCATGGGCCAAATCTGATCCATTACTTGCTTTTGTTAAAAAAAAAAAAAAAAAAAAAAAAAAAAAAAAAAGTGGCGTTAGAACAATAACTCCCATTGGTTTGTGTCCTATAGCTGCTTTCATGCTACCACAGCAAGGTTGAGGAGTTGCAACTCAACTAACTGTATGACTCTTTATTTCCTACAAAGCCATATTGGCTATCTAGCGTTTTACAGACAAGGCTTACCAGTCTCTGGTTTAAATAGTATCTCTGTCTTCACATACGTGATAGAGATAGCGGCTGACCTTTAACTCAGATCCTTTTGGTTCCAGAGCCCACTGGACTTTGAGACAAGAAACAAGAAGCTAAGGTGATAGGGTTTTTATTAAGTAATCACAATTTCAAATAATGATTTTATTTATTTAAAACAACCGAAAACAACTACACTGGAATGCTCCAGGTCGGCTTTAGAGTGAAGGCAATCTTTACAAATCATACATCTGTTCTGGAACTCAGGAATAACTTAGAAATGCTATATTATCTCCCCAATCTTGCAAACATCATTAACCTTACTAAGGCAAGGAAGTGGGTCCGCATAGTGCTTTCCAAACCTCAAGGTATGCACAATTTACCCAAGGCTTCTGCACGAAATGCAGATTTTAATGTGGTACTTCTGGGGTGGGGCTGAGAATTTGCATTCATAACAAATTCTCAGCTAATGCTTATTCTGCTGAACCTTGGAGCATGCCCTGAGTAGCAAGGTTCTAATATACTTATGCAAAATTTGGAGCCAAAAGATGGCTGGATCAGACCTAAATTACCCAGAAAAATCATATAACATCTACCTATTCCCATAATCACCAGGTTAGTAGTCATTTGGCTAAAAATGAAAGACTCAGGTTACTTTACGCCACAGGTTCTCAAAGTATGGTCCTAGGGTAGAGCAGTGTCAACAACTCTTGGGAACACCTGTGCTCTGTGCTCTACCAGTCCAATCAGGTGATTCTGAAGCATGTGACAGTTTGAGAGCCACTGGTTTATGCTCTGAGTAATTAATCACGAAGTTTCTTTGTTTTTCTGTGAACATCCTAAAAGTCTATCTTTGTAATATGTTCAGTCTCTGTTTATATAGTGTATACATCTTTATCTAGCAGAGAAGAGAGGAAAATGATAGAATGAGGAGAAACACATTCTGACATTATTCTGGCTCTTTCTCTCTACTTCAGTATGGTACAAAGCATTCAATTTATTTCTCATAGAATATTCACTGATGTTAAATTACACCAGAATTGGAAAGTTCCTCAGTTAACTACCAAACACTGCTATGTATACCTATCCCACATTTGTTAAGATGAAACATGGCTCTAATATATCCCAGTGAAAAACCTGGGAGGGTAAGGAAAGGTACATTTTGACTTTCGGAAATTTTTGTTCAATGCTTTACTGCTCATTCTTCTCGTACCATATTTTCTATGTAACAAATGTGCTGTTTATTAGGTAACTTCTTCATTAAATTGGGAGAAAAATCTTGTTACATGACTCAGACACCTTCATGTGTCACTTCAGATTATTTTAGCTTATTTGCAAAGGTTTTGTCTATTCAACTACTATTTCATGGACAGTTCTGTGTGCGTCTTCTTCTTCCTCCCCCACAGCTCTCTTTCTTGCTACTGAGGATGTGTGCCATGCTGCAGGACCACTGAGAGCTCATAAAAGCACAACCCCAAAATGTGGGGAAGCTAATGTCCCATGGAGTAAACCTTTGATCAATGGGAGGCTAAAGCCAGCAGATAGATGTCCCCATTGCCTTTCACTAAGTATTGTGATACACAGCCAGTACCCTGCGTCCTTTTAGAAAAACATCTACAACGCAGAGCAAGGTGGCAACTTACCTTTGAGGCCCAGCAGGGCCACCTCAGTGATGCACCCTTTTTCCTTTCTCCCTCCCCTTTTACCTCACTCCACTTACCTGGGTTTTCACTCTGTAATCAAATAGAAGCAAATCTGCTGTTGCTCCAGGCTCTGTTTTCTGTGAAGCCTAGGTTAAGGTATCATTTTACACCACAACAGAGGTCAGAAACTTCGTTTTTAGATTCATCTCAGTCTGTGGTCAATAGAAGTTTTAGGTTATTGAGAACATTTGAAAGGTTGGGGAGGGCACTTGGGTGACGGTAACTGGATTACTTCCTGATGGATGCAATAGCTCCTTGGGGGTGGAAGGAGAGTAGTATAAGTCAAGGTGAAGTGCAGAAGTCCACACTACTTCCTGGGCTTGGGAAACATCTGTGAAGAATTGTTCAAGTCTCTGCCCAGAGTTACTGCATCAGAGCCTCCTGGGGGTGAATTATAAAATATTTGTTATATTTTTATTTTTCTAAACATGATTCTGATGGGCAGATAGGGTTGTCAACTTTTAGGAGGATAAAAATACACATTGGAGCAAACATGTGTTTTTAAAAATACTAGATTGAGGTATAAACAACACAGAAAAGCTTGTACATAGTTAATATATACAATTTGATAAGTTTGGAGATGAGTATGCATCTGCGAAACCATTGCCACAATCTATGCCATAAACATATTTATCAACTCCAAAAGTGTCTTCCCATCCTTTTTATTATTAATAGTTGTGTGTGTGAGTGTGTATGCACATGATAAGAGCACTTAAAAAAGATTTACCCTCTTAGCAAATTTTTAACTATACGGTATGATATTGCTAACTATAGGCACTATGCTGTGTAGTAGACCTCTGGGACTTACTCATCTTGCATAGCTGAAACTTTGTACTCTTTGACTAATACCTGCCTCCCCCTCCCACCTGACAGTCACCATTCTACTTTCTGCTTCTATGTGTTTGACTGTTTTAGATTTCTCATATAAGCGGCATCAAGCAGTATTTGTCATTCTGTGTCTGGCTTACTTCATGTCACTTAACGTCCTCCAAATTCACCATAGTGTCACAAATGGCAGGACTTCCTTCTCTTTTTAGGCTGAATTATATTCAATTGCATGTATATACCACACTTTCTTTATCCATTTATCTATCAATAGATGTTTTGGCTGATTCCACGTCTTCACTATTGTGAATAATGCTGCAATGCACATGAGACTACAGACATCTTTTCAATATATGGATTTCATTTCCTCTGGATAAACACTCAGAAGTGGGATTGCTGGATCATATGGTTGTTCGAGATATGTTTAGCTTTTTGAGACAGCTCCATGTCATTTTCCACACTGGCTGCCTCAATTTGCATTCTTACCAAAAATGCACAAGGATTCCCTGTTCTCTACATCCTCCCCAGCACTTGTTAACTTTTGTCTTGATAACAGAGAATAGATGTGGTTATGAATGCCTATGTCTTTCACTGACTTGCTTCATGGCCTTGAGTGAGTTATTTACCTCTGTGAACATCAGTTTTCTCATCTTTAGATGGAAATGATGATAATACCTACCTTTAAAAGTTCTGATTACGTTAGCTCATAAAGCACCTGGTGCATAGTATATGAACAACAGCTGTTGATTTCTTGGTCCCCTCCTGCTCTGCTCTTTTTGGTGTCATTAAAAAGAACCCACACTGAGTCCCATTGAACACATGTTATCACCTGAACCCCTATTACAAATTCCTGGCTCCTCATCTTGTATCCCTCCTTGTTCCATTGCACCTCACTGTTTAGAATTTCCATCCTGTGGTCCTGTCCAAATTATACTCCTTCTATGAGATCCTGTCCAAATTCTGCCCTACCCATAAGGCCTTTTGTTACCACTTAAGCTTGCTGTGTTCTCTCCACCTCTGAAATTTTAACAAAATTCTGCTACTTGAAGGAAGGCACTGTGCCTCATATTCACTGGTGACCCTCAGAGTGGCCAGCATGGCACTTTCAGCTTTGTTTGCTAGTTTCAACTGGAGAGCCTATTCTCCTGTTTTGGAGAAAACTGAGTAAGAGAAAAATGCTACCATTAACATATTCCCAGGCACCAATCATGAATCAAGCCAAACTGCTTAACAATACAAATGTGTCTGTTTTCCCTGGTTTGGCTTAATGATTTTCCTGTAGATCCACATCCCTTTCTATCACAAAGAAATCTCTTTATCCTGCTGGGTAATTAATACAAATGTACAGTATAGCAAACATATTCCTGTAGCCTGCTTATTTTGCTGGTAAATTACAGGAAATCCTATACAGTACACCTGGGATACCAGCAGTTTGAAATTAGAATATAAAGTGTCTCCCAGTTCCTCCTACTTGGCCAGGATACTGGTCTGATTGTGAAAATCTTTCTAGTTAGACGTGTAATAAACTGGTATGACTGTAATTCATTTACTTCCCTTTAGCTTAAAATTAATAAGGATTTTAATTCTGAGCTTAAATCCACCCTGTTTACAGCCCTCTGAGTTACCAGAAGGGCATGTGATATGGTGTTGGTTTCCATTGTGGATTCATTCAAAAAACATACACCACATACAAATTTGTAACCAAATCCTTAGAGTCTAAGGTATATGGCCAGTAAAACTCCTTGGCCAAGCTTTAGTTCTGCCTGATGTCACATCTATATGAGCCCTGCGATAGCATTAAACTGGCCACAGCTGTTTCTGATTGAAGCGCTATAGGCCTCTTAAATGCAGAGCTCACCTTTTCCCCTCCCCTTCCTGCCTTCTTCCTGAGTTGCTTTCTTTAACAAAAGAGCTTCTTGATGAAAATGGTCAGTGAGCTCTGGCTGGTTATCGTCATAGCAAGCTTTTCGTGATTTGGTTCAGCGTTGGAATGGTTTTGTACACACACACCCAAGTGAGTATATACGGGCTAGCATACGCATGCACACACATGCCAACAAACATATGTACACGCAGAGACAGTCCAGAAAGGCTTTTCTTTTTGATAATTGATGTGTAAATCCTCCTTAGGCCCGTGTGCTGTGTGCACAGCAATTTCAAAGCAAATGCCTTGCCATCTTTGTTTCTGGAAATAATAGTCCAGTCCAGTCCAAGTAGCTGGTGGGAAATATCAGACCTCATCTCTTCTTGGAAGGGGAGGAAGTAGTGTGAGGGCGAGTGGAGTAAACTTTGCTGAAAGTTATTTCACTTTTTTTGTTACTTAGAAGTCTCTAGTTCAACAGAGGTTCACAAACTACTTCTTAAAGGGCCAGATGATAAATATTTCAGGCTTGTAGGCCAACTATTCAACTCTGCTGTGGTAGCATGGAAACAGTCAAGGACAATTCATAAGTGTTCCCATCAAATTTTATTTACTAAAACAGGTGTCCGATGGGACTTTGCCTACTGCGTAGTTTGCCAGCTCCTGCTCTAGTACAGTGCTACTCAGCGCACAGCAGCCCGGTGCCAGTTGGAAACTACTTAGAGCTGTTCCAAGAAATGGTAAGTTCAGAAGTTAAAAGTAAATTGATAGAAACTTATAGCAATGGCATTGCCACAACATTCAAGTGTATGAGCTGTGCCTTCCTCCCCAGGAATAGGGAATAGAGCCGTTCAGACATCAACCTTGTGTAGGTTTCTTGCATTTGGTAAAACTGCATTCGGGTCATGCTCAGTAAGACGCACAGTGATTCAAAAACAGAAACGATAAATGGGTTGTTTACTACAGGCAGCTGGAGAGGCTGCTGTAGCAGCCCCGGGAGTGAGAAAGATCTCAGCTTTCCAATCCCAACATCTAGCATCTTTGTGAAGGAAGGTTTTAGATGGCGGTTTCTACTCTGCCTACTTGAAATCCTAAAACAAAGAATCTCCATTTGCCTTGTTCAGACTTTAGAAATAAAGAGGAGTTAGCCCAGTAGCAAGAACTCCTGCTGTATTATGAAGAAAATCGGAGTTTTTTTTCTTTCTTGCTCTTGTGATGAAAATTATTGGTCAGAGCAGACCTGAAGGGAATGGGAAAGGCGGTGCAAATTGCAGAACCTGGTCAAAAAAGAAAAAAAGAAAGCATTACTGCTTGAGCCCAGACTGTTTTGTCTCTTCTCAAACTCTCTGTCTAACCTCCCTCCAGTCAAAGCACCCTACCAGCCAGACCTCTTTTATAAGGTGCTATTCATAAGGTTGGCCTCACAGTTTGTAAACACATAGAAACTTATCTGGATGGAGGGTTGCAGTCTTCAAAACCCAGATAAAACTTTGGAAACTTAAGGTTGTTAAATAAAGTACCAAATGCCGAATTTTGATGGGTTGGGAACATTTTAAGGTATTAGTGCCATTGGATTCCTATCTTTAAAAGCTATGATGTCACTCTAGAGGAATATGATGTCAGGCTATAAAAAGATCACAAAGCTTTTGAACATTCTTAGGCTGTGTTGGGAAGTTTATATGCAATGCTGAACAGAAAACACAGTGTTCTTTCACCTCTTGACTCCACCTCCTTCATAAGTACTCTGCCAAAACACAAAGGTGAGGCAAGCACCACTGTTCCTTTTCTCTCCCTGGAATTGTAGCTGGCTTTTATTACCGGAACTTGTTCATTCTTTGACAGAGTTGCAATAAAACTTTTTAAGAAAAGTTTCTTGACTGAACTACTGCATAAAATATTCAATGGTTGACCAAACTCTTTTAGAAAAAGTGCTTACTTTCCATGAAGTAGGGAAGATATTTTCCTATGTGTTGGCTCAAAGCTCATGGTAACAAGGAAATCATTTGTCCATTTTCATTTAAGAAGGCCCTGGAATTCTTGCCCTAGCTCTTGTTAAGAATATATTGGGGCTCTCTCACTTCCTTTCTGTCTCCAAGGACTCAGTCCTAATAATGATTTTTTAAAAATAATTCTTACTGATATATTTTCAAGACAATAATCTCATATTTTGATGGTAAACTATTGGGCAAATCATCTGTCAAGAATAATTAAGGAGCTGGAGAGACTGATTTATGAGGAAAGATTAAAATAACTAAGTGTGCAGAGCTTGGCGACGCAGAGATTGGGGGTCATCTGATAGTCATCTACTAAAATCAGGAAGGTGTGGGAATGCAAGGAGAGGAGAGACTTATCTTACCTGGAAGCTGGCTCTAACGAAGAGTAATGTAAAGAAATCAGGAGATGCAGATGTAAGATGGGTATCACACAAGTCATCCAGACACAGAGATCCATTAGAGGGTGGGCTCTTCTCTCAGGAGATTTGGTATGAGAACGCACACTAGGGAGCAACCTGGACTGCGGGGAACAATCAGATCCCACAGTATCTGTGAGACGGGAGGCTTTCTTTTGTTCAGTCCTTTGTTTTAGTTTCCCAGGGTGGTTGTTCTGATGCTTCAAGTCATTGCAAAGCAATGTATAGCAAGAGTAACAAGAGTAAAAAGGAATGGCCGAGAGGTGGATAGGCTTGGGACATGATCTACTGATTCCTTTAGCTGTTTCTTCTAAGAGATTGTCACCGTTCCCAGCTTTAGTCTCAGTATCCCCAAATCTAGTAGGTATACAATGTGTTCTTTAAGTTAAAAAATAAAATTAAAAAGGTAAAAGTGGAGGAAGAAAATACCCATTTTTCATACTGTTTTAAAAGTGAGAAAATACTTTAAACATTTTTGGAAAAAAGAAAAATAGTTACCTGAAATTTTACAAAGATAAATAATGTTATCAAGTCAGTGTGCAAGTCATTTATGCATTAAATAATTTTCCCTACTCATACTGTTTTAGATTCCTTCAAGTTTGGGCTACCTATTCTCTCCTGCCATATTATGTGTTTGACTGCCACAAATGTAAGCAGAGTGTGAAACTAAGGCCTAAGTGATTGCTAGCCACCACTAAAAAGAGCTCTTGGTAAGTGGGGGAATTTTAGCAGACTCATTAGGAAAATCCTGGCCAGATTCTGTTGAAATTATTTACATATTAGAGAGGCGAGACCACGAGGTCTTAGAATAACATTTCTTTGAATACTTACTATTTTATTTTTGTTCTCTGCCCCTTAAGTGCTACTAGAGAATTATAAAGGACAAATGAGGTTATGGGGGCATGAGATTAAAAGAGGGAGAGAGTGAAGAATTAAAAAAAGAGAGCGAAGGAGGAGAAGAAGGAGCAGAGAAAGGAAATAAAACTGATTTCAAGAGATTTACAATCTGGTTAATATTTTTATCCTCTCAAATCCCTAAATTTCATGTGTCTTTTCCCCAAGAAACATAGTATCAGCATAAGGCTAATATTAATTTGAATCTGTCTTAGCAGTAGATATAATATCCCAAAATTGTGATGCTACTTCAACAAGGTCAAGAAAGAGAAGGTCACATATCAATGTGACAAGTCACACTGAGAAATATAAGATAACATAGAGAAAAGATCATATCTGCTAGGAAAGAAATACATTTTCCAAATTTTGGATTATTCTTCATACAAATATTATTAAAAAGCTGAGAGAGTACAATATGAAGACAAATATTTGGCAGATTTTACATGATCTATATATAAAAACAGCCACATACATTTTCTGATAAACTGATATTTTTAGTATTAATTCAAACCTCTGCTATTACAAATGAAACAATCAGTTGTTTTCCTGAAAAATCATTATATGAATTTTAATTACCCAAATACTTAATTTTTTTGTTGAAGTTTTAAACTCTCAGCAAAATTCTTGCTATAATGAAGACGTAACCTGTATGCCCTTTGTAAGACTTTTCCATAAAATTGTGGAACTAATATCTAAATTGAAAATGTGTAGTTCCTTTACCAATTTTTTTCATGTAGTTGTAATATGTAATTAGTAAAGAGAAAATGCCCAGCTGCACTTTGCCTTTTCATACTAATGCTAATGGGAAGAGAAAAATGAACTGGTTCCCCTCCCCACCCTCTCCAAGGCCAACTGACTTTTGCTCATTTCCCTTCCACATGCATACACCTATGATAAAAGGAAACGAAGAAGATAGATTTGAATCTTGTTTCTGGTTTTCTGGGTTTTCAGTTTTGTTTTTCTCTGCTGTTTGTCACTTGTGGATGTTTAGTGTGGGTGAAAATGTGTGTGTGTGTGTGTGTGCATGTGTGTGTACGTAGTTTAATTATATGAAAATTATACTGGGGGCTCAGTAACCAGTGGCTTGAAAATTAACTGAATTATGAAAGCTGAAATGTTGCTCATAGCATCAGTTAATGACAAGGTCGCCGCCACTGTCATATTCAAAAGAAATGTCACACTTGAATGGGGCTGAGATAGCTGCATTGTCCCAGGGTCCCAGGTAGAGACAATGAAACAGGGCCTCCTTGGGTACTGTTTCATCCCATGTTTGAATCTAATGCATTCTTCTTTCAGCTCATTTTGGTTCTGCTGTGTTCCCATAACATATGGAGTCCCTAGGTATTCCGCTATAACATGGAAACTTTTGGGGCTGGGAATAACAGATCATGAATAGATTGGAAATTCTCTCTAAGTGCCCCCTTGGGTGGTCGATGTAAAGGCTCATTGTGTGTTGTTTCTGTCTTTTACAAAATCAAATATGTCTAGAATTATTTGAGTCCAACAGGCTATATTAGGGATCTGAATTCCAGCATACCCCATACACTACCAGATAAATGATGACAGATGTATGCCCCTAGTATCTCCTCCTATCGCCCCAGCTCTGGGCAACTGTAGTTAATTGAAAAAGAGGAAAGAGGAAATTGAGTTTGGGACAGAATCAGTTGGAGATGAAGGCAAAATCTAAATAGACTTTGATGTTTAGCCTGTCCCAGAGCAGTTGACGGAGTCAGTGCAAGTACTGCGTTGGGACAGCTGTCAGGGCAATAAATTTGCAGAGCAGCAAGCCAGAGAACGAGCCAGACTGATGATGACTTGGAACCTGAAAGGAGGAGCAGCCCCCTAAAGATCAGGATGGGACTTCAGGAAAAGGAGAGGCAGCTGCCCTCCAGCCCCAGTACGACAACCTCCTCTTCATTGGGTGGGAACATATTGAATCTGATACTGTGCATGCATTGTTTATTTTCTCTCCCTTTTGTTCTCAAGATGAGGGTTTCTTCAGAAGTAAGACTGGAATACATAAATGTGAATATCATTTTCTTCTTCCAATTTTTTCATTTCCCATTGGAGCCCAAACTCAATGTATCAGCTTAGCAGTCCCCACAAAGGAGAAATACGGCCGACGGCTACTGTTTCCTGTCACCATGTTAAGTCCTTTATTTATACGGCCTAGTTTAAGGTTCACAAAAGCCCAATGAGGTTAATAATGTCATCCCCATTTTTGAGATGAGAAAACCAGAACTTGGAGAAGAAAAGAATGCAGGTTGCCAAAGGCCAACTGTTGAGAAAACAGCAAAACCCAGACACAAACCCATGTGTCTGAACCCAAAGCCTGTGTACTGAACCCATTTGTGGTGAGCCTCTAAGCCACGGTGGTGCACAGCTAGGGTAACCTTAATTCTTGCTTTGCCCAGGACAGTCCTCCTTTACACTTTTGTCCCAATTTCCTGCCTGCTTGACATTTGCCCCAGACAAATGCTTCCTGATTTGGATGATGTGGATGCTCCGCATATAAACCAGCTCACTGTGATATTGATAGGGTTCACCCCACTCTGGTTCCAACAATAGGAACAGCACTGCAGCCCTGAACCCAGGTGCCCAGGGAAGTGACAGTGGCCCTGGGGAAGGTGAGATAATAGCTCCTGGCTGAGTGTTGAGTTCCCACAAGACAACAAAATGATATGCAGAATATATGGCACCTGCTCTCTTCTCCTTGGTGTCTATTAGCTCAACTTCTCCAGAAATTGGAGAAGGTAAAAGTAAGGAGAGGTGAGATAAGCAGGGATGAGAGCAGGGACTATTGGTTGAAAATTAATCAATGATTCTGTCTAATTAGGTGACTAGGCAATATGTTGCAATTTTCTCTGATTAGTCATGCTGAAACAATAACATACTGAAGAAAGACATTCCTTAGTGCTTGTAGTTTGCAGAGTGAGAGCAGTTCTGAGGAACATTTTTGGTTCTCTTAATTTTGGTGGAGAAAATGTATAAACATCTGAAGAAGATCTGTCTTAAGGTTTCCACATCAAAGAGTAAATCATGCCACATACTTGGGATGTACATGTTGCTCAGGAAATTCACCTCTAGGGAAGAAAGCAAAAAGGAAACATGGTCTCATCAGAAATTCCATAGATTAGAGTTTGATGATTCAGACAAAGGTCATGGGTATCCTCTGGGGACAGAGGTACACTGGGGGTCCCCTCCATTTACCAGCGAAGAGAAAAGAACTTGCATCTGACTCCTAAGTCTCACCCTAATATCTATACTGGCTGCTCTGGGTCAATACATCAGCAAGATCATGTATCTGGGTTTAGTACAGTTTTTGTTTGTTTTTACAGAAATAGTGGATGCTATTTCCTGAGTTGGGGGAGATGGGGAGTTGCAGAGGTGGGAGCTACATTATGTCTTTGAACTGGATTCTATGATGAGATGGGCCAGTCACTCTTTCAGTGTTTGGAAGAGCTAAGATAGCTAACCTTCTTAAACACTTGCGAGATTATGCTCAGTTGCAGAGGTTTTACATGGGTTAATTGATTGAACGTCCTTACTCCACACTCAAAAAGGGAAGGACTCCTATCCTCTCTTTAAAGCAGAGAAAACTAAGATTCCAGATGGAACATAACCCCTAGAGTTACATCATTCTAGAGCTCACAGAGTTTGACCTCCCATGTGGGATAGGTCTGAACACAATGAGAAACAGTTTGAGTTTTCTTGGACTCAGTTGGATAATTATTCTCTTTTAAAAAAATTTCAATTGTACTCAACATTTTGTTTCTAAATTTGCACCATGTCGGCGTTTCTACTCATACATGTGTAAGTGAGAGGCATAGTATTGACACTACCTAAAAGAGGAAGTAATAAACTGATTATGTGCCGAGGATGTGGCGGAAACTGCTTGTTGCCTACCCAATACTCATTCTATTTTCCTTCCTTGGATCACCCATTTGGTTAGGGGTGACCATGTACTAAGGTGAAATCAAATAACAAAAATACAAGTCTATATTTCTCAGATAACTTGGCAATTATATGTGACCACATGACCAAATTCTGACCGAGAGTTGTAAATAGATACCTTCAGATGGGTTTTAAGGAAAAGGCAGGCAAGTGCTGCAGAGACATATTCATTATGCATGTCTTTCTTCTTCCTGATGGCTGGCGTCATCCCAGCTAGCCATCTCACAATTTAACATAAGGAAAAAAGTATAGGACTGCAGAAACATAAAGCTTTGGGTCATTACATCAAGCTTGCATCTCTTCAACTTTCAGGTCTCTTATTATAAAAGATAGCGTGTTATTAGGGTTAAGTGAGTAATTATTTAGCAAAAGACGATACCTTACATAGTAAGGCTATAGATGTGACTATTATTTGTTTTACTAAATAATTGGGTTTATTTACCCAATACTTGTACCTCCAGTGTATCTATGAGGTAACTAAGTTGCTTTTGATTTTATAGGCTCATAGGCAGAAGAGACTTACCTTGTCTCAGATGAGACTTTGGACTTAGACTTTTCAATGAATGCTGGAATGATTTAAGACTTTGGGAGACTGTTGCGAAGGCATGATTGTGTTTTGAAATTTGACGACATAAGATTTGGGGGTGGGGCAGGGGCAGAATAATATGGTTAGGATCTGTAACCCCAGCCAAATCTCATCTTGAAATGTAGCTCCCATAATCCCCACATGTCGTGAGAGGTCCCAGTGGGAGGTAATTGAATCGTGAGGGTGGTTACCTCCATGTTGTTTTTGTGATAGTGAGTGAGTTCTCATGACAGCTGATGGTTTCGTAAGAGGATTTGCGCACACCCACCATCGCTCTGCACTTCTCCTTGCTGCCACCACATGAAGAAGAACATGTTTGCTTCCCTTTCTGCCATGATTGTAAGTTTCCTGAGGCCTCCCCAGCATGCTGAACTGTGAGCCAATTAAACTTATTTCCTTAATAGATTAACCAATCTCAGGCAGTTCTTTATTAGCAGTATGAGAATGGACTAATACCATAAGCTGAACCTAATGCGTAATTTAATATTACTGCTAAGTGTAGCTAAACAATTTGCTAACAATCTAATAAGTGTTCTGAGGCCAATAACAATGTGTTCTGTAAAAAGATAATTGGTGTTACATGGAAAAAGCATTCTGTGGCCAAATAAGCTCAAAGTCCTGAAATACACACAAAAAAATTAGATTTCCCTGTTGCAGTATTTCTCAGAGTTTTTAGTGATTTAATGTGCATTAAGAACATCCGAGTAAGAGATTAAGTAAGCAGCATTTTCTGAATTTTCTTAAGCCAAAGAATGCTCTTTCTGCACTTTACAGGACTATTGCTCTATACAACATCCTTTTTGGAATACTAATTTGGATATTTTAAAAGATGATTCCCATTTCCAATGTATGTTATGAGTTTTTCCTAAGAATTCCTATACTTACAGAATTACTGAATGCACTGTATTATTTCATTCCACCATTTTGTTCAAACTGCTCCCTTGGCTTGAGATGCAGATCTTTAAAATTAAAATATTAATTGAGTGCTAGCATTAAATGTGCCCAGCATTATAAGAATACATTTCTAAATTTTTCCTGTTAACTAATAAATAGGATATGCGTCATGATATGGTAAAAACAATAGACAATGACCCCTAAATCAACAGCATAACACAATAGATATTTACTTGCCTATTACCAACAGATAGTTCTGGGTGACTCTCCAAGACATCTGTTCTCTGTGTGATGGCTCAGAGACACAGGTGACTTTGAACTCATGGCTCTCTCAACAGGAGGCTTTCTCCAAGTTTGCCATGTCAGGGAAAGAGACCTGCCTCAACCTGGAAGTGAAATGTGTCACTTCTCACAGTTCATTGACCAGAACCAGTCATATGACCTTGTCTCACCATAAGAGAGCTGAGCAGTTCGGAGACCCATGTGCTGGGACATTGGTGAGGCCACTAAAGTTCTATTATAAATTCTGTAAATTAACTGGTATTTATATCTTTTATTTTATTGTAAGTGAGAAAACTGAAGCTTTAAAAAAGTAAGGTAACTTTCCCAAGACTATACGCCATAGTTCAGATTTTAATCTAGATCATCTGCCTCTTGGTATCACCTGACCTCATATTTACCAAGCCTGGATCCCTGTAAAAGGCTCCTCTCTGGCCGGGTATGGTGGCTCATACCTGTAGTCCAAGCACTTTGGGAGGCCAAGGCGGGTGAATCATGAGGTCAGGAGATCGAGACCATCCTGGCCAACATGGTGAAACCCCTTCTCTACTAAAAAAATATAAAAGTTAGGTGAGTATGGTGGCATATGCCTGTAGTCCCAGCTACTTGGGAGGCTGAGGCAGGAGAATCGCCTGAATCAGGGAGCCTGAGGTTGTAGTGAGCCGAGATCATGCCACTGCAACTCCAGCCTGATGACAGACAGAATGAGACTCTGTCTCAAAAAAAAAGCTCCTCTCTACCCATCCCCCACTTTTGTGAAGGGCGTGTTCAGAAAAGAGACAAAACATCTAAGAGAAGCAATAGTGTCTGCAATCCTCTCCCACCCCAACTTCTGTATGATGCCCCTTTACTTCTCACCAACACTTAATGCACATCAACCTTAAAAAGAGAAGAAAAAACTGCCCTAAACCCCTACACCTGCCATGCAGAGACAAGTGACATTCTTCTACTGCTCTACAAATAGAGAGAAAACAATGGGCCCCTGTGTAGAGAGTTCTAAGTCTTTTATCTTCTACAGATTCAACCACAGTATTGATTCTTTATTGACCTAAACTGTCCTAAGCACGGCTGTGGTTTTTTCTCATATAGTGTATGGGAGAGTTAAGGCAGATACTACTTTAATATTGATTTTTGTGAAAAAGATGCAGGAAAGAGGGCAATTTGTGTCTGCAGTTGCTCTTCAGTATAAAAGATACCATTGTTAGGAGCTTATAGCATTATATCAAGGGTCTTAATCTGTGGCAATCTTTTTTTACAACTTAGCAATAGGCTTGGGCAAATGTGTTATTGGTGTTAATGATATTTTGAAGTGAAGCAAATTTGTCAGCCTTTGTAAGTAAACTGTTCAACTTAACTATTTGAGGGCTTGGCAGGTTGACTCTCTGAGTGTGCAGAAGTCTTACCGTTTATTTATTTATTTGAAAGTTCATGAAAGAATGTTTTGTTGTATAAACAGTGATGACAATGTACAATGAATGTTTGAGAAATGGGAATGATTCTATAGGACTGAAATAAGCCAGACATCTTTCTAGGAGAATATTTCTTCTTATTTTAAGAATCAAAGGGTTCTAGTTTCAAGAATATTATTCTATAATTAAGGAGAGAAAGCGAAAGAAAAATCACTCAAGAACCAGGAATTTTATTTGTCAGAATAAATGACAGTTAAACTCGTGGGTGGGTTTTCATGTTCTTGAATGAATACCTATTTTTGGAAACAGGTTCTATTTGTGTAACAGAAAAGCTTCTGAAAAGGTTTCAATAAAGCCATAAGAAATGGCAGATTTTCTGAATCTGACCAGCTTAATTTGTCTTATTTTTAGCAAGTGCACTCAAAATAGGCATTTACCAATCTAAGTTCAGAGAGTTTTTCAGCTATAATTGTTTGGTTTTATCAGAATTATTTGTTTCTCTTTCGGTGGGAATGGTCAGCAAGTCAGTGAGAAGCATGAATAATGTACCTACTGCACACAGAGCGTTCTCTAGGTGATGGACATAGAGGGATAGAAGAGAATGATGATTTAGAGTCATGGTCCCAGAAAATGATGACCACGGACTGGTATGGGATGCCAGGGCACTGAGCTCTTTGGCAATATTTCTATTATTTGTATAGGCTCAGGCAGGGCACCATGGCTCACGCCTCTAATTCCAACACTTTGGGAGGCCAAGGTGGGCAGATCACTAGGTCGGAAGTTTGAGTTCAGCCTGGCCAACATAGGGAAACCCCATCTCTACAAAAATACAAAAAGTTAGCCAGGCATGGTGGTGGGTTCCTGTACAGCTAGTGCTTGACTTATGACAACGATTGGTTCCGACAGACCGGTCGTAACACGATTTGATCGTAAGTTGAGTAGGCTATATGTACAGCACTGTGAAATGATGTTATAAAAATATTTGTCATATTTTATCATAATTTTCTTTCATTATTGTTATATATCATAATTTTCTTTGTTCCTTTTATGCCATTTGTATCATCTCTACACCATTTTGTTTCTTATTTTTATATTCATCAGGTTTAAGTAAAACACTGCATTACCAGTACCACTGGTTTAATATTTGCAAAACATACAAAATTACAAAATACAGGTGCATACAAAAATACAAAATACAGGTGTAAAAAATACCATAGGAAACATTTTCCCAACTGCAAAACATATCAAAATATATAAACATGTACAAAACATTTTATTGGCTGCTGGTGCTTGGCTGCAGATCGTTGATGTCATCATCTGAGGCAGCAGTTGTGGTTACCGGAGTTGGTTTTTTCATAAACATGGTGATCTTTGTCTGAATTGTACGTTTATTTTTTTCTTCATAAATTTCACGATAGGGACGAAACAAATCGTATGCCATCCGTTCAATCCTTGCAAATCGTTTGATGTTTGGGTCCCTTGCTTCGAAATGTATAAGAAGTTTATTGGGAGGGGTTTGATGAAAAATATCCAAGACACAAAACACAAATTGCTGTACCGAGTCTGGGATAACAGTTGAAATGGTGCACGCGGAGATGGTAGTGCTGCCGGAAGCTGGTCCGCACTGTCCTGCGCCCAGCTGGGCAACGTTTGCGCTGTCAGACGTGGAGCAGTCGTGGCTAGCAATTGTGGTCATAAAGTCGAATGGTTGTAAGTTGCATAAGTTGTAAGTTGATCAATACCTGTAATCCTAGCTACTAGGGAGGCTGAGGCAGGAGCTCAAAAGGCAGGATTCTCCATTGTCACAAATATCACATGCCAGTCCCTAAAGTTGAAAAGATCTAGTGCTTCTCAAGTTGCTGAGAACTATTTAACCGGATAGAAAATTCTATTCACTGTCTGACAGTATTAAAAGATGACTTCCATTAGTGAACCCTGTATTACCAAGTTTTATCACTCTCTTTGGGTCTGATACTTGCAGACAGATGCCACGATATATCAAATATTCAAATTATCACTTCCTTGTAACACCTGGTTTCTGCTTAAAACCCAAAGAAACTCCAAAATAATACCCTATCTTTAGATTATTAGTTAGTATTTCAAACATTTGCTTTTTATCTAGTGCTACTGTTTTGAAATAGATAATGCTGGGCCCCAGTGGGCTGCCTTGTATATAGTGCATCAAAATATCATAGTACCTGGTACAGGTTTTATAAGAAGGCTACAAAATTGATTATTTTAGAAGAGATAGAGGGCCTGGTGATTTGATGACACCCTTAATCACCTTTCCTTATTCTCTTTTAAATTTCTATGTTGAGTTATTGGATACAATTGGCAAAGGTACACAAATATGCCCCATATTGATTAGCTCTTAGACATGAGTAAACTATTCTTTAATCATATAAATATATGGCATAGCAAACATGTACACAGAGATGCACACATGTAGCCATGCTCACCTCTTCCCACACATTATGTTGTGAAAGCTGGGACAAGCATGAAAATAAATACAAGCTCACATGCCAGGCCCTCAAAGAAACAAGCAAATACAGTAAAATAAACGTTTTTTTGTTATTTTCTGCCACCCACAATTCCCTTTTTGAATTGAAATTCATATTTGTAGGAGAACTCAGACTATTAGCGTGAGGAAACTGGAGACCAGAGCTTATGGCTTAAGTGGTGAGTAAGCTGGAAGCTTGAAGCGGCCAGTTGGGGCAATCTCCTATGTGGCTTGAAGTGGCCTTGGAGGGTAGGTGAAGCATAGTGGAGGAAATAGGAATTTTTCATCTGCCTTATTCAAATGAAGCCTTTGTGCGATCTTGGGAACAAACTGCTTGCTTTCTTTCCAAACAATTTAGACAGCAGTGGAAATAACTGGTTGAAATTGGTAGAGAGAAGTTGTCCTCAATAATAACAAAATGCAGAAAATTTCAGCTCAGGGAAATGCAGACAAGCAATGCTCCTTTCAGCATCCACATTCCCTTACTACATAGACTTGAACGGTACCCACTGGGGGCATAGGGTAAGGAATAAATGGTGATGCTGTCTTTTTAGACACATTATGAGAATCTTGGGAAGTGTTATTTGTTGTCACAGTGATGGTGGCCAAGTGTTCTAGAAGATTTTGCCCAATTAGGAAGTTTCACAGTTGAATTTCCTGAAACAATTGCATGTAAGTAAAGCCAATGTTTAATTAACCCAGTCTGGAAGAGAACTTCACTTAATATTTATACATGTAGCATGATTTTAACATGCATTGACTTTTTCCAGAATGTTACCATCATGTAAGTCAAAGGAAAAGCATACTTTGATTTTTTTTAGAAATGATGCAGGTGATTGTTCACCATTTTAGAAAGTCACATCCCTGATCAGATTGTAGTATTAAATCTACCAATTAGCCCACTTGTATTACTGAGTCTGCATTTATAGCTATTGAACATGCACAGTGATTCTACGTAAGTTCAAACACCTGACTAATTATTTTATTAAAACAAATAACCAAATATATGTTACAGAAAAACAGGCATGAGGTCTGATTTGGTTGGGAAATACTGATTGCAAAAATAATAATAATAATCTGGTTTATCCCTACCATATACTATCTTAGTTTTAAATAGTCATCTTCAGGCATTTCCTCACTCTCCAGTTTCTGGCTTGAACTTTTTTAAAAAAATTTACTCATACAGGATACTCGGGGTTGGAAAGAAGGGTTGCGGATCCCTTTTCCTGGCCACAACCCTGGTTTCCAACAATTTTTGCCTATATTATATCCCACCCCAGCCACAGTACTCCAGTCTACTGTGGATAAATTCCTCTCCCAGATGAACTCATCTGTGGCACCAACCTTGGTTTGCCTCAGCCCTAGAACTGGAGGAAATTCTGTGGTCATACAATCCATTTGAAGACAGAAAAACTGATACTCAGAGAAGATTATTAATGCGTCTAAATTTACATTGTTTTCATAGAGAAATTGAGGCTTTCTCCAGAGATGAGGGAAATAAGATTGTGCCCTGAGCATCAATTCTTCTAATTCTATATGTAATTATCAGAGCTATGTTAGGCAAAGTTACCTTAAAGATACCTAATGGCTGCCAGCTTATATTATAAGACTGGACTGTGATATAATTGATGTCTTCTTTGAAGATGCTAATGTGCTCAATTGGAAAGCTCACATAGGGATTATTGAGAGTTGACTTCCAAGCTCTATCTAGCGCTGAGGAAATGGGAGCCATCAGACTTTCAACTTCAATGCTATAAACAGGACTATCTCTATTTCAAAACAGATGCACACAACTCTAACTAAGCCTGATGATATTAATTGCCAATTCACCCAACTAGCTTCCTTTGCTATGAGTCCATGTCCACCATGGTTACATTTTGTTCTCTAAGGAGGAAAAAGGATGGTTATGTGGATGAAATCTAAGTTGTGGCATCATTTTTATTGTCAATAAATCTGTTGGCAATCTTTAATTTAAAACGATTAAATAAATTTCTGATTATGACTTGGCTTTTTCAAGTAACTTGAAGTACAGATCACAAAGTGGAAATGAGCTGATCACGCAGGCACAATTACTTTTTTTCCCAAGCAACAAACATTTCCCTTTGCAAATGGATGCATCAACCTTCTGATTAATTTATATACCACTCTACAAGATAAACCCTCCTCTGGTGCTCACCAGTTTCTGATCCTGCAAGCCTGAGGTGTGTGGTAGGAACAGAAATTTACCGCAAGACTGTAAACTCCACATAGGCAAGTATGCTTTGTCCATGGCTTTATTCCCAGTGCCTGAGAGTGCATGGCATATTTTTTGAATGAGTGCACATTTCTCTGGAGGAGGCAAACTTCTAGATACTCTTCAGGGCTGTGCTCCATTCTCCACCCCCATCATCGCCACTGGCTTCAGTCACATCTGTTTTTCTTCTGTTGTTAGCACACCTGGGACTAGGTGTCTAGACTGTTTTCTGTCCTTTCATCAGACCATAGCACCAGCAGGAAAGAGAGTGAATGTACCCTGTAGCCTTGCTCAGACTCGGAAATGACAAAGAAGAATGGAGAAATGAGAAGTTTCTGAGTGATTTGGTCTATGGCAGAACTGAAAAGTGGGAAGAATGGGAAATAAAGCTATAGGAAAACAAAAATGTTAAAGAGAGTTTTCTTATTTTTACTTCTTTTATTATTTTCCATGTGGCATTTGGCAAATAGAGATATAGATCATTTAGATTGAATCTTATGAAATTAAAATTCAGGAAGGATGATAAGTGTATGAAAGCCTAAAAGGTATCAATTTGATTTGGTCATAGAGTACCTTCAACCAAATGCTGAGGACCTTACATAATGACTATGGTTTGAGGAGAGAACAAGAGGTGAGCGTATACAAGCCATTTTTCTAGATGTGTGAATCTGAAGAAAATGAGAGAAGGTTGGCCAGGCACAACAGCTTATGACTATATGCCCAGCATTTTGGGAGACTGAGGTGGAAGTATTATTTGAGGCCATGAATTAGACCGCCTGGGCAACATAGCAAGGCCTTGTCTCTACAAAAATATATTTTTTAAAGTAGCCCAGCATAGTGGCACATACATGTAGTCCTAGCTACTCAGGAGGCTGAGGTGGGAGGATGTCCTGGGCCCAGGAGCTCGAGGATGCAGTGAGCTATAATCACATCACTTACCACTGCATGCGCTCCAGCCTGGGCAACAGAGCAAGACCAAGACTCAAA
>NW_016107490.1:1956466-2074544 GCF_001604975.1 Cebus imitator
GAAAGAGAAAACTCAAATTTTTGTTTGTTTTTTTTTTAAGTTAGGAGATACTTGAGCATGCTTTAGCCTCTAGTCTAGATGAACAGCCTTTAAAGAGTTTTACTAATAGTAGAGAAAAGAGAATCTATGTGTCTTAGTCTAAATTAAATGATAGAGAAGAGCATCTAAAATATAGATTCTTCCCAAGGCAACTTAGAGATGACTCTCCCACGAAAATTTCATCTTGTTATATACTAGAAATCTCACAAAAATTCTCTTCAAAGGGGCATCATAACATAAAACAATCTTGCCAAGGAGCTTCATATGTAATGCTGAGACAGAGAGATGGAGAGAGTTCAATCTAAACTTACTTGTATTGCATAACTTCTTTCAAATATATAGCCTACTCCATATTTGACCAAGTTCACAGTATGTAGAGAAACAATGGGAACAAAATGATCACTGCTGTTCTTACTTCTTGAGAGCAACGTTATTTGTAGAATCGTTTCATGCCAATGTTATTCTCCTAACACACAATGTTATGTTACTCACCTACATTACACTTCGGTGTTACTGTTTGCTGAAGCTGTAGTATGGTGAAAATAATTCTTAGATTTGGTTGAAAAAAATGAAGAGTGCCACCATGGATGAAGCTTTACATGTAGAATGATCAGAGATACCAAATAAAATTCAAAGAAAACAGAAGCAACACCCAGGTGAGACTCTCTGGCAATCCTTAACAATATGAGTACATAATTGCTTAAATTCTTTTTTCTTTGAAAAAGTGACAGATTCTCAATAATTATGTGTTAGTGAAAGAAGGAAGGAAGACTTCAAACACATCCACTTAGTGTACATCTGCAATCTGAATACAAATACAAAAAGAGAGGGATAGAGATGTCAGTCGTCATATAGAAAGTCTCATATATTCACTCCAAACAGCTATTCTGTAAACAAGTTCTTGAACATAGGATAAAAAGACATTGGCTGGCCATTAGTTTGTGAAGATAGTCATGGAGATAGTCTTTATCCTCAGCATATGTGCCTTTAAATTAATAGAAATCTGCAGAAGAATTATTTTGGGAAATTGTATGTCTTAAATCTCTAATGATATAATTACTAGCACAAATACATGAACATTTCTGCTTACAAATATTTCATTCATCAAAAGAGATAAGTTTTAGAAGATCTGAATAAAAATAACTTACTCAAAATAGTAAATTCTGTTTAACTTTCCTTATTTATTTTTTTATTACAAACATTGGTTTACATATAGATTAAAGTAGATTAAATATAGGGGAATAAAAATTGTTCATAATCCCAGCATCCAAAGATACTATATTATACAGCAATTTGTATTCTGATTACGTCACATCATATAACACCCTTCCTCTTATTCAAATTTTTTCAGAAACATATTTAACAGATACAAAAGAACCTGTTCCGTATATTGGATTGAATCACATCAGTTTGCTACAAGATTTCTAGCAGTGATGTATTGAGCTGATGATAAACAGCTTTATGGTACTTTAACTTATATTAGAAAACTCTTTTCAAAATACAGAGGAAAATTTACTCAGGTTAATAACATATGAAAAAGCCTGCTTAACCACATGTTCATCAACATTACATTTTTTTTCTTTCTTCATTTTTTTGTAAATTTAATAGAAACAGAAACAGAAAAACAAAACAGAACAAAAACAAAATAAAAGTCTGCCAATTTGTTTAAATTTACCTTTCTTATTTAATAGCCAGATAAAAATTTTTCCATGTTTGTTGGCCATTTGAATTTCCTCTTCGGGAATTGCCATCCCTTAAACGTTGTATTTGATGTGATGACTCAGTTTTCTTTCTAGTTCAAGTTGTCATATTTGTGGGCTTTCTCTTCTTGTTTGTTGGTGACCTTTGACTTTGTTCATTTGACGTGTAAAAGTTTTATATCTTTTTGTTTACATAAAACATTTATTTTAAGTTTTTAGAAGTCATGACTACATAGCTCCAAATCCCTTTAAAAGTAACGAAAAGGCATATTTATAGTCAAAATTTCGGATGCAATAATAATGCTGTGTCATAGAGCACAGTAGTAAATATCATGGGATTTGGATCAAAAACTAAGAAGTCTAGTTTAGTTTTTTATTAGTTTTTTGATATTGGCCATTGACATAATATATAATTTAAAAGATTGAGGATTTGGATGCTACATGCAGACTATTTAGCACAATGTGTAGCTAGTTATAGTAAGCATTCACTGATTAACCTAAATTAAAATTTTTTAGTATTTAATGAGCTTTTTATTCTTACATGACTTAACTATGACCTTAGAAATGATGTTTCTCTACACAGTGATAAAACCAATTTGGGACTTTCTAAACAGATCTTTCATTGAATAGCAGATCGTTATTTCAGGTGGAGCAGGCAAATAAGCAAGACCAATATTTCTCAGTATCGTTCCATCATCTTCTTGTGAAGATAAATAATGCAATTGGTGAAAAATAGAAAAAGTATATCAGTTTATAATGGTATTTTATGTGTTAACTTCTTCTAGATATTATGCTTCCATATTTCTACCTCAGTTCAATCTAGTTGGTAATAGTAATGTAATAGCAGTAGTAGTAATAATAATAGTTCATTGATTTCTGAATACTGTATCTGCCAGATGCTGTTTTAAATACTTTACCTGTATGATTTTACCTGTAAGTTAGATAATTATGATCCTGTTATACAAAGGAGAAATGTAAATAGAAAGGTTCACACAGTTAGTAAACTTCCTATACTAGTTTGCTAAAAACCATAACAAAGTATCACATACTAGGTGGCTTAAATAATAAAAATATGTTTTTCTTACAGTTCTAGAGGCTAGAAGTTCAATATTAAGGTCTCAGCAAGATTGGTTTCTTCCAAGGCCTCTTTTCTTGGCTTGTAGGTGGCTGTCTTCTCCCTGTGTCTTTATATAGTCTTCCTTTTGCACCCATCTGTGTCCAAATTTTCTCTTTAAATTATTTATTTATTTATTGAGACATAGTCTAGCTCTGTTGCCCAGGCTGAAGTGCAATGGTGCAATCTTGGCTCACTGCAATCTCTGTCTCCTGGGTTCAAGCAATTCTTCTCCCCAGTAGCTGGGATTACAGGTGCATGCCACCATGCCTGGCTAATTTTTGTATTTTTAGTAGAGATGGGGTTTCCCTATGTTGGCCAGGCTGGGTCTCTCCCTCTGTGAGCCAGTCTCCTGACCTCAGGTGATCCATCCACCTCAGCCTATCAAAGTGCTGGGATTACAGGAGTGAGCCACCACATCTGCCAAATTTCATCTTTTTATAAGGACACCCATCATATTGAATTAGGTACACACTAATGACCTCATTTTAACATAATTACCCTTTAAAACATTCTGTCTCCAAGTACAGTTCCATTCTGAGATCCTGGGAGCTAGGGGTTCAACATAAAAATTCTTGGGGGACACAACTCAGTCCATAATCCTTCCAAGGTAGTCAATGTCATATTCACATGTCAATTAGGGGCACTGTGGCCCTAGGGCCACATCTTTTTCTTTTAGTTTTGAATAAAATTCAGACCTACTGAAAAAGTTACAAATTTGTTAAAAGAATTCTCTCATATTCTTCATAGAGAGTCCCAACATTATCATTTCATCATACTCGTTTTGTTATTCTCTATATATATAACATAATACAGTGTATCAAAGTTAAAAAATTTTCATCAACACAGTATTATCTAATTCTCAGAATGTAACAGAACTGTATCAATTATCCCACTGTTGTCCTTTATAAAGAAAGAAAACCAAAATTTTCTTATGATCCAAGATGCCACATTTCTTGAATCTCTTTTGATTTTAAACATACCTTCAGTCTTTTATAATTTCTTTCATAACTCTTAACAGTTTTGAAGAGTACATGACTAATATTTTCTAAAATGTTCCTTGATTTGAATTTGCTGATACTTCTTCATAATTAGATTCTGGTCATGCATTTTTGGCAAAAATTTTACAGCTGAGATGCTATTTCCTTCTCAGTGCATCATATCAGGAGGCACATGATATTAATTAGCCCCCATACTGGTGATACTTACTTAACTACTTGTTAAGGTATTATCTGCCAGATTTCTTTACTATAAAATTACTATTTTCCATTTGTAATAGTACTTGATAAGTGTCTTGTGAAAGATATAGACAATATATAAGTCGTGTTTCTCATCATAATTTTACCTTCTAGTTTTGGGATCCATTGACATTTCCTACCCAAAATAATTATTAAGATGAGTTTTAAAATTCTATCTTTTTTTTAAATCTATGGATTGGAATTCTGCTGTATGAAGGATATCCCCCTGCTATTTATTTATATCAATGTAATACATGAATTCTTATTTTAGTTTATGGGAAATAATCTGTTACTATCATTATTTTGTTGTTTAAATTGTCTCGAATTTGACCAATGAAGGCCACTTCAAGTTTCTTTTTACAGTTTTACATGTCCTATCATTACTTGAGAACTTTCTTAATTTTTGCACAAAAGATTTTCCAGAATCGTTTTTTACTCTTCAGCTATTAGCCCTGGAATGATAATTATCTCTCCCTTCAAGGACTCATAATTTCCTTTGCTTATTTAAAGAAAGGTCTTTAAATAAGACCTCAGCTGTGGGTATAGTCACTGCTACTGAGGTGTAACTGATTCTAAGCCCTCTTATAAGAGAACTGGAAAATATGTTTGCATAAGCATATCTATGCTGATTATCTCATCTATCTATCTCTCTCTATCATTTGTCTAAATTGATAAGCATTTAAACATGTTAATACCTGGATTTTAAGTTGTGAAGACGGTCCTGACTTTATAGTCCTGGTAAATCTATGCTTAAAATAATTTAATATCCTTTTGTTAAAATTGTTCAACCTTAATTTCCAAGGTTTTCAGTGTGTTTTTTGACTTTTAATCCTGGAGGTTAACACCAGATGGTGACATCACAAATCTAAAAATTACGAGTATAGAGAAGTAACATTTCAAAGGGACCACAGAGGAAATTTTTGGAAAACGTATAGATGGAATCATGGTCTTCTCAATCCTTTTGATTTACAATTATGTAAGTATCTAGGGCATATATATTACCACCGCAATTATACCAAATCTGGTTTTAGAATTACCAATTCCTTGGAGGCATAGATGGCTGAGGGTCAGGTTCTGTCACGGAACTGGTCACAATTCCATACTCAATAGAGCTCTATGCACTATATCAGTGATTGACAAATTGCAGCCACACACATTCATTAATGTATTGTCTATGGCTGCTTTTCTGCTACAATGGCAAAATTGAGTCATTGCTACAGACTGTAGAACTTGCAAAGTCTGGAATATTTACTGCCTGATCCCTTACAGAAAAAGTTTATCGACTCCTGTACTAGATATTCCTGAGCCCTAGCATTGAGAGGTTTCTTTTTGTCATAAATATGTGCACAAACACACACATGCACACCACACCACTGCAAGACAATGATATTAAGAGATACTTTACACATAGTGCTGGCTGAGGAAAAAATACTGTCAATGGCTGGCTCCATAAAATATTGATGCAATTGAGTTGGCATGAAGGTCTCTTCTTAGATTTCAAAGTATGCTATACCCAGACGGTTCATCAGCTTAGTCTGCCTATTCATTCTGTGTGGCATGCAACCTCTTTGATAATTGGGCAAACAAAAATGAGCTTCCGAATATGGAAGCCCGTGTCAATTCTGTAAGACTTATCAGTTTGGCTTTGCGGTGCTGTTAGAAGTTGAACTTTTGTATTTTTAAGACTATGTCTGCATTTCTCATTAATTATTTTGAGACCTAAAGAGGAAGGGAGACATTCTTTGGAAAGGCTATGAATACAATACTAAGTTAAAAGCTGTGTGGAATGGTGTGATGTCTGCTGGTAGTGCCAAATTATTGCACGGTTGATCCACTTGCCAAAGTCAATACAACTGCAGAAGCAACTCAGTCCCCCTTTGTTCCACCCATAATCATACATAAAGAGCTATGAATTACAGAAATATAATTTAATGCTGGTTTCTTCTTATTTATATTGGTCATTCAAAGAAAAGAATCTTGACATTGACTTGATTTTCTTAATACACCTTTTACTTTATGGTGAATTCAAATATTGAGGCTATGCCTCCAAGCTTCCGTGACTGCAATCTCTGCCCCAGGGCTCTCTGAACATTCTGTGGGTGCTATGAAATAGTCTTTCTGGAGTCAAAATATTCTGTGTCAAAAATCTATCTTTCTTTGTTTTCTGATGACTCAGGTTGCTACTTACTTTGTGCACCTATTCAGACGTATTATGTTTTTATGTCCACTTCTTTTACCTGCCATAAAGCACCATCACTGTGCTGTCTGCTAAGCTTTTTGTCTTAGGGGTGATGAGGAGGACACACACAAACACAGGCATCAAGGTTAACTCATTGACTGCCTGAAAGCAACACTTCCTAGACCTGTCTGAGATTCACGTTTAGAAACTGACAATCTTAGTTTTACAAGACAAGACTTTTCAATCTCTCCTTTGGTCAGTTCCCAAGATCCACGAGTTCCTTAGGTGAAAACTTTGTTTCCTCATATTGTAAATTATTAATCTTAAAGGACTGCAGCTTTTAAATAAGTAGAAGTAAACACCACAAGACTGTAAGAAAGTAAGAATGCTACTTTTTTATGTAATTGTAGCGGCAGTCTTCCAAATATATTTAACATGCAGATATCTATTATTAGCTCTCTTATTAATCTTAACGATATTGCTATTTTCTGTTTCATGCTTCGTCCACAAGTCTTAATACAAAATACACATTATCCAAATCATCTGAGTGTCTCTATCTGAAAGTCCACTAGTTCTGAGTGGCACTTGTCATTCGTGGTCTTCCAAAATCTACTTAATGAAACTCATGCCCTTGAGAATGTTCAAAGATAAAAGCTTTTAAAAATGTTATTTTATCCCAGAGTTTTTGCATCTTTGAAACACCAAATCTAATCTTAAA
This sequence comes from Cebus imitator, assembly GCF_001604975.1. NCBI lineage: Eukaryota > Metazoa > Chordata > Mammalia > Primates > Cebidae > Cebus > Cebus imitator. The sequence goes on from NW_016107490.1 coordinate 1,963,455, forward strand.
CATTTGAGGCCAGATATTTTTTGGAATTAAGGATATTTTAGAATTTAGAAAGATGTATACTGAATGCACTGTGTATATTAAATATTATAATAACCTTGGTGGGGCCTGGGGTAATTCCCTGTAATCAAACAAACCAGAATTTCTTTAGTGAATCATAAAAATATTTCTAGCAGGATAAATAAATAGAAACTATAAATAACCTGATACCAATTAAGAGAATTTTATACCACTGATACCAATGGATTTCAGGTCAGTTCAGGTTTTGCTGCCAAATACTTTTTGAAAACTTTAGATTTGGCCATTAAAAATAAGAAATTGTTGATCCATACCAGGGGTCAGCATGGTTTTTTTATAGAAAGTGCCAAATAATAAATAATTTAGGCTTTGTAGTTTACACTGTCTCTCTCAATATCAAATTCTCAATTACAAATTAGATAATATGTAAACGGGTGTGACTATGTTCCAATAAAACTTCATTTACAAAAACAGACTGTGGGTTAGATTTTTCCTGTGGGCCAGATTTTACCTGTAGGTTATACTCTGTAAAGCTCTGATCTAGATTATCTTTATTGTTTTAAATTCTGTACCAGTGTATTACAGTGTCTAGTTTGTAACGATTTCTTTGAATTAACATTTTTGAGAATGTAAAGACTTCTTTGAAAAGAGGAAGAGATTTCTATAGCTTGTCATCTCTATTCTGCTTCCTCTTGTTAATATCACAACGCAAAAGTGCATAGAAAATAGTACGTAGCTCTGTAATAGTACCTAGATCTGAGTGTGATCTAGAATTTAATTTGTCATTGACTTCATTGTTAATATTATGTGATGTTAACATTTAAAAACATGGAGTAGCTAGAAGCTAGTGGTTTCTGCAATTGTTGGGTTAGTGATCCTAAAGAAAAACAAAGGTTTTCAAGTTTGACTTTAACTTTTATTGTTCTGTGGCTGCAAACACCAGATTGAGCATTTGTTCTCTTAGTATTCTGCTTGCTTTGTTATGTGTTTATTCAATTACAAATGCCAAGAGAAAGTATATGGTTGGACTAAAACAGATGGACAAAATGTAAAATGTTTGTAGGAGTTTGTATTTTTGTCAACATAATATGGAGCAAGACTTTGCTGGGTCAAATTTGAAGGGCTCCTTTGAATAGGCTTCTTCTCTTGGTGGGTACTATCTGAAACTTTTCATCAAAGTGAGATTAGAGAATAGAGCAGCAGTATACCCTATAGATGGTCACCCAGTGTGTAGCAGTCTGTTCTCATACTGCTATAAAAAATCCTTGAGACTGGGTAATTATAAAGGAAAGAGGTTTAATTAACTGACAGTTCTGCTTGGCTGGGGAGGCCTCAGGAAACTTATAATCATGGCAGAAGGGGAAGCAGGCACATCTTACATGGCGGCAGGCAAGAGAGAGGAGTGGAAACTGCCACTTATAAAACCGTTAGATCTTATGAGAACTCACTCATGATCACAAGAACTGCGTAGGGGACATCACCCACATGATCCAATCACCTCTTATTAGGTTCCTCACTTGACATGTGGGGATTACAGTTTGAGATGAGATTTGGGTGGGGACACAGAGCCAAACCATATTGCAGGGTGCCAAGAAATTATGGGCTCTCAATAGCTGATGGATTGATTATTTGAATGAAATTCAGCTTAAAGGACACAGCTATACCTTAAGAAGTGGGAAAAAAATTCTCAACAAACTCTGAGCCATGAAAAGTGTATTCTTTATTCCAGTGGTGTGAAGCAAATAATTGAGACTACCTTAAGGACATGATGATATTTTTGCCAGTTATCTGCTAAGCTGACTGAGCAATGACCCACACTAAGCATGCTGCATATTTAGGCATCTTTTCCTAGCTGTTGCATATGCTTTCATAAGATGACTTGCTGCCTCCATGTGGGGAGCTGCATTCATGATTGGTCTTAATGAAAATCCAGCCAGATTTTATAATTTGAGGGACAATGATTTTTCCTCATTATAGTGATAACATTTCAGAACTTGCTAAAATTTAAACAATTCTTAAGGGTATTTTGTTCATTAGGAGTCCCTTCTGTATCATTAAGATATTTCTTCTCATATGGCTTCCTACTTTGACTTTCATGCTAGAAAATTAGCTCCTTGAGAGCAGGAATAGGACTTTTGTGTATCTGTAATCTCAGCTTCTTTGCTGGTACCTGGCATGTGATAAACACTAGACTTTAGAATAAACAAATATATATTATTAACATGCAAACATATTGTAATGGCAATTGAAAGATAACCTAGATTAAGGCAATGAGAAATAATATTGGCACTTGTAATTGGAACAGTAATACGGAAAAGGAGGACAGTTCGAAAGACAAATTCAATTCTGTTGCTTTAAGCAGATTTGACTTGGCCAACTGTAAAGGAAAGTATAACAAGAAAAAAATGATTATAGCAGTAATTTCTGCTTAATTTCTCCTAGATTTAACCTGGTTACTAACTGATTTGATTATGTAAAGATACAAGTAACTTACATCATTGATTTCTCTTTAAGGACTTTTCACTTAGCAACTGAAAAAAGAAGAGTCACTTGAGCTTAGCAATCACCTACTAAGGTAAAAAGAGAAGCTGGAGTTAGGCGGCCCAAGCACAAATAAAGAAGACAATGGGATGCTTCTAAATGATGCAATCATTGACTGAAACAACAGTCTAGTAAGATTCTACAGGTGTAGATTATACTATATTCTGTTTCCTCTTCTAATCTGAACAAATCAGAGAGACAATCTCCTGCCTCTCTTCCATCCCATCTGGAAACAAGGCCCATGTAGCAAGCAGACAATGACATCTACCCAGCTGCCAGGACTGTGCAATGAAGGAAGCAGCCCCTCAAAAAACTCTTGAATGGATTGCCAATTTTTATTATGTTTAAGGCAAGCAGTAATTTCAGTTTTCAATTCCACTAAGTAATAACAGTTATTAATTAGTAAATTAGGCCACTGGGTTCTAGAGGTGAGCTAACAGAATGATTAAAAAGGAGAGAGAGAAAATTCACAGATAATGCTCAGGTTTCGTAGAAGCCTGCCACGATGGAGAGTTTATGTTTGTACATCTCTTCAGAATGGATTGCTGCACTTAAGAGCAACTTACATTGCCTACAGTGCTGCCTGTTCAGTAATTGCAGCAAAGTGAGGTACTGCACCATACATTGTCATAAAGATGTCAAGAAATGAAGGGAGATGTTCGAGGGCTCAGCTTCTAATACTTACATTTTAAATCTGGGGGCATTAAATCCAGGAAGGAGAATTCCTGAGATTTCCCCCACCTGACACCAACAAAAGGCTTAGACATTTCCTATGTAAAGGCTTGACATCAACCCCAGGGAGGATTTCTGGACTCCAGGTAGGTCTAATTCATTTTGGAGGCTAATTTTTTGAGCTTTATATCTCAAACATGATAGCCTTCATGGAGGTTTGTGGACTGTGTTTAAAAGTACTCTCCATGGCTGTACCTGGATAATAACAAAATCCCTGAAATATCATTTAAAACTCCTTAAATACTTGAAATGCTAAAACTGAAGTTTTTCTTGCAGAGCTCCAGAGGGGCAAAAATGCAGGTAACATTTCTTATGGCTGTTGGAGTGGATTTCTGATGCTAAAAGAAGTAGTTGAAAAGTGTGAAAATCAGTCCAACTCATTCTGAAGATACAAAATAGTAGCAATTTGCTGGAGTTAAATGTGATTTATAAGAAATTATATGGAGGCAAACCAGATCTATGTATGAATACAGACTAGTCCTACAATGGTAAAGTGAATTAAATCATTAAGATCGATCTCTGGCTACTCCTTTTAAGAAAAATAGCATATTCTTATTCTTCTATTAAAATTAGCTATCTGCATGAATTTAGTGACATAAAAAATTGATCTATTTTACTATGCTTTTATAGGAATCAGAAATAAGTATTTCTCAAGACTTTAAGACAAATTTCTCTATCCAATTGTTCTTTCTTTCTGAACACCCTCTCTCTGCATTATCATTTGTGTTCCCTCAGTAGAGATTAGTGGTTGAGGGTTTTGTTTTTTCACCTAGATTGTTCTACCTTTCTTTCTGCTTTTAAAAAATCTTCTCTGAATATTTGCCTTTACAGTTAAAAAAATTACTAGAAATAATGGTTTTTTAGTCTCACAGAAATGATTTATTTGGCTTCACTACTCACTAGCCATTTTGACCTTGGGAAAATTGATCAACCTCTGAGTTTTTGTTTCCACATCTGTAATAGGGGAAGATGTAATACTTACCTCACACAGTGGTTTTGAGTTTCTCTGATGCCCAAAATACTTGCTCTTAAAGAAAGGCAAAAAAATCTGGAGCTGGTTAGTTGGCACATAGACAAAGCCTTTTTACTGGTAGTATTAAACTGGATCAACTAAGATGTGATCTTTCTAGAGGTAGATTTAGAAGCTATGAACATGGAGATTGAGTATTTAACTGTGACAGTTGGCACTTGGTAGGTATTTGACATAGATTAATTTCTTTTCCAACTCCTTGACCCTATTCTCATCTCAGATGCATACACCACACACACACACACACACACACACACACACACACACACACACACACACAAAGCCTTAAGTCTAATCAGTGTCTGTAGGTGTGGGTGGCTTCAGACCTCCTGTCTATGCTTACCTATCTCTATTTTCTAGATAAAGTGTAAATTTCCATTTTATGCCACCTGGTCCCACTCTATTGCTTTTTTTATGTTAAATCATTAGGAAATCTCATTCGCCATGAGAATAAATGTTAGGTTGTCCCTCTGGGTTTTGTTGTTTGGAGACTTCATCTGATTTTGAATCTAATATACAAAGAAAATAAGAATCAAACTGTGAATTTCCATTGGTGGAAGACAAGATTAAACATCTACTTAGAATGTTTTAAGATATACTGGAAAGGGGCAGGGATTGGGAAAGGAAAGAGGATTGACAGTGTTAAGTGAAAACAAGGTTTTTAAATAAGATTTGAAATAAGTTCATCAACGTTCATCATAGAAGGTCAGTCTAATTTTGTTTTTGAATAACCAACTAAGCAACCAACAAAACAAACAAAAAAATAGCGACACCAAAATAATTGGTTAAGGAGATTATAAAACTAGGAGATCATGAATATTTGAACATCAATCCACTGCTCATCAATTGACAAGAAAAAACAGATATCTCTGTTTTTAATCTAAGGATGTGACATGTAAATTTGTAAGGATTCACACAAGGCTGTAAAGTTTAGCAAAGAACATTACTAGATTGGAAAAGCTTTGAAGGTTAAGAAACTCTGGGAGTTTCTTGTTCAGTTGTCGCTATCACTGAACTTTTCTGCCTTTAAGGATGTGCAATATTTAAATTCAAATTATTCCATCTCTAAAGATACTCAGTGATGTTTTTTGACCACCAGCACAAGGCAGCTTTCTTTATCCTGTCCCCTGCTATCATCACCTATGATATAGCAGTGTGTGCAGAGCACAGCCTGGAGCTTTCATTCAAGGTCACCTCATGCCCACCATGGCGAGACATTTCGATAACTTGGAATTATTTTAACTAGATATGTTTGTAGCTGTCAGACTTCAATATACGTGGTTCATGGAAGCTCAGTTTTTTTCTTTAGTAATAGCTCATTGAGCAAACACAGCACAACAGACTACACACACACACACACACACACACACACACATAAATGTATACATATATACATTTTTATATATATATAAATATATATATAAATACATATATATTTATATATATAAATATATATATATATACATATATATATATCTATTTTCATATAAACTCTTTGGTCCTGAATATCCAGTAAAAAATGTTTCTATTATCTTTGCCTGTTTGCATTTCAAAAACTGTAAGGATTTTTGAGACAATTATTGGGGCTTATAGAACTTATCCTCTTGCTTAGATATGACTTTTAGGATTAACAGGTGCATCATTTGTCCCAAGGGGAGTTTTCATGTTTCTGGACTATGAAAAAGACTCTGTCAAATCCAATGCAAAATACTGGGTGAAAATTGATAATTGCAGCCAAATATCTGAAGGTGTGATCTACATGAGGTTATCTATAAAACATTCAAAAAACCTGATAAGCTGTATTCTTAAGGTTTCTTTATATTTCATGGCTTATATCTGGTACTTGATTATATATCAATTAAGCTATTGCACCAAGAAGAATATGTACACAACCCCTAACAGACATCATGGGCAAAACAAAGGCATTTTGAGGCATTTACCATGTAATTGAGAAAATAAGCTTTACATAGATGAAACAATTATAAAATTAGTCAGTGACTAATTGGTATTGAAAGGGATAAGTCAAAGTGGGATGTTAATAACAGGTAATAACTTCATGAAGGAGAAAGGATTTAAAGTAAAGGGCTTGTATTTAAATAGAGATAAAAAGGGATTTGGCTACATTTCAATGTGGGCAAAAAGCAAGAGAAGTATAGAAATAGAAATGGACAATGAAAGCCAGCTTAACTAAGTGGGAAGTGAGAGTCGGCAAGGAGTAGGGATAATTTGGATAGTTAAGAAGAAGCCAATTTCTGGAATATCTTGTAAGTCAGCTAATGAAATTTGAGACTCACACAATGAATAATAGGAAGTCTTTGTAATACATTTTTTTCAGGAGTCATGTGGCATTATGTAAAAGTGCTATTTCTGCAGTATTGCTCTGACATCATATGCTAGTGTGTCAAGACTCTCATCTATGGTTCTGGGCAAATTATATGGCAAGGCACAGAAAGAATGTAGAAAATGTTTATGGAACCCTCACCATTCTTTGGAAAACATTGTGGAAAATGAGAATGGGAATGGGAATTGTACAAGAAATTAGGAAGTCAGAAAACGTTCTGGGAACCAAAAAATAGAAAATGGGAATTCTGGAAACTACATGGCAAAACTACATTCTTAGAAGTTTCAGAATTAATTTCTAAATTCCCATGTTGTGAACAAAAAGAAAAAACAATAATCTGTAAATATTGACATTTACACAGGTTCACTATAAACAAGCGATAACAGATGAGACATGTTCATTTTTGATAGCATTAGTGTCACAGGGTGAACCCCAAAATTGGGTGTCAGCCTTAGAAGCCATGTGGGTTCTTGGCTTTGTGTGGAGGAATTCAAGAGCAAGTCTGTAGAGTGAAGTGAAAGCAAGTTTATTAAGAAAGTAAAGGAGTAAAAGTATAGCTACTCCACAGTCAAAGCAGCACCAAGTGCTGCCGATTGGCTACTTTTATGGTTACTTTTTGATCACTTGCTAAACAAGGGGTAGATTATTTATGAGTTTTCCTAGAAAGGGGCTGGCAATTTCCAGAACGGAGATTTCCTCTACCTTTCACTTGCTAAACAAGGGGTAGATTATTTATGAGTTTTCCTGGAAAGGGGCTGGCAATGTCCAGATGTTGCCATGGCATTTGTAAACTGTCATGGCCATAGTGCTGTGGTAGTACCTTTTAGCATGCTGCTATTATAGTTAGCCTATAATGAGCAGTGAGGAAGACCAAAGACCACTTTCTTTGCCACCTTGATTTTGGCAGGCTTTGACCAGCTTCTTTACCATGTCCTATCAGCAGTGACCTGTACCTTGTAAAATCAATCCTGCCAATCTCCTATCTCATTACTATGCCACTAGGCCTTATAATTTTTGTTAATTTTGTGTGGTTGAAAAGGGTCTCATATATGGTAGGTGCTTAATAAACAAATGTTGCATTGCTGCTTAAAAACATGTCAGATGAATAGATTTGTTTAAGTCTAGATTTGTCAACATTTCTACTAATATTCTGTGGGAGAAGACAAAGAAGTGTGTAGAAAATAATGCTATAGATAAACTCCTTCCTTGTTGATTAGCCATAATGTTTTGGTTAATAAGTTGATACCAGTTGGGATGGTCATCTTCAACATCTTCAGTGCCAGGGAACAAGCTGTGTTCTTGGTTCCATCTCCCAATATTTCTATTAAATCTTACTCTGTTGGTAAAAAATGGAATATATATCACATTTCACTGGGTGACACCAACTTGTGAGGCGTGGCTATACATTTGTTGACAGATTCAGGATGAAAAAAACATCTAAACAAGCTGAAGCAATGACTCCCCCCACACCACCACCAAATAGTTCAATACATAACCCGAAGTGAAAAGCACGATTGGGCTGTAAAAGCAAAGCAGGGAAGGAAAGCTTCAGTGTGGGCAAAAGAAATAGCTCAAAAATTTACCTCCCAAGGTAAGGACAAGCCTGGGACACATATGAGGGCTCACACAGAAAGGAAGGAAGCTTTAGGATAAGAGAGATGCCAATTAATTATGTAGCATCATTCTTCTTTTTGGAGATGGAGATGGAAAACCCAAAATTTCTTCTATTAAATTGGCCATTGTGACTTGTTGCCATGATGCCCAATTTATACCCTGTTCATTTCTTAAGTGGAGTTGTCCTCTGTTCATAATTGATTACTATATAAATAATTGAAGCTCCCCCAATGTGAGGATTAAGAGAAGGAAGCTCCAACTGTGCCCCTTCCCAGTAGCTATGGGAAGGCATACATTAGAGGCATGGATTGATTGAATACAAATAAAAACCATTTGCATTGGCTCCAGCCACTCTTTTTCTATCCCTCTATAACCAAAGGTTGGTTCTAGGCTATCTTTTAGCAGGGGAATGTCTTCCCATGGTGGTCTAAGGAAATTTGTCTTTTCCTGGTGAACTAGCACTGGGTCGCCCTTAATACTCACTTTCCTAACAGTCTATTGTCACACTACCAGATTGTTTATTCAAATATCCTTGATTCCCCTGTAGCAGCACTCTTTGTCATTTTGGAGATCTTTCAATAGAACATACTCTCCTTCTGAGGCCCAAAGATGTCCTGAGTTACCTAGCATTACGACCCATCTCATTCAGCCCATTAGGAAACATCTCAGGATTGTACTCAGAAACTCATTGTGTTACACCAAGTTTAAGCATCTTATCTCATTCTCTCAGGGTTTTATGGGTTGAGTGCCTATCTAATTTTAAAAAGTTAATCAATGAAATCCACCCTCTACACATATACCCTTCTCCAGCACTCTGCTTTAGAAGAACAATGATGCAGCTCATTGTGGTAGGACCCTTCTTTATACAGTTTCTATAAGCTAGCCCTTTAACAAGCTGTGCTGTGGGGACGGGAAGGAAGGGGGGTGGCAATACCTAGAACAAATATGGCACTTGATGAGCACTCAATAAATATTTGTCCAACAAATGAATTATGATTCTTATGCTATTCAGCCCCTTCACCCATATTAACTGTGACTGATTTCCTTACAAGTTTTCCTAACAATCGCTCACTCACACCAAGATAAATCTTAATTTTTTTTTTTTAGAAAAAGCTTTCTCTTTAGAAAGTTATCATAATTTTTATCTTGCCCATTGTAAAGCATTTGCCTAGACATACTTTTTAAAAAAATATTTGACTATTTTCTGGACCTAACTGGAATTCCCAGGTCTATAACACATTCGAGAGAGATGGCCTCACCTCCTTACCCTGATGGAAGGGGTGCTGAAACTTCCAGTCCATCCCACCAGGCCAATAGTGATAGTCATTTATTATGCCCCACTTGGTGCCATTTATACACATTATTGATTTAATCATACAAGCAATCCTATTGAATAGGATTTGGGTAGCATCTTGATTTTAAAAATAAGAAGGCAGGTTTCCAGATGCTGCACCCAAGTTCACAAAACTAGGTAAGCAACAGAGCAAGGGTTAGAAACAAATGATCTGACATTTAGATGTTCCCAAGAGAGCAGTGGATCTAAGCCAGGTGCCTGGATTCAATCCTGGCTCTGCCACTTACCATCTGTGAATTCTGTCAACACATGTAACTCCATTGCACCTCAATTTTACCAAGAGTAAAATGTACAAGGTAATATATTTATCAACAGGGTTGTTCTAGGATTAAGTTACTTGCTTCATGTAAAATACTTAGAATAGTGTTTGGAACATAGTAAGCACTTAACATATATTGAACATATATTGAATATTCAAGCACTTAATATATATTGAATATTTTATTTCAAATTTCTGTAGAACTATCCCACCATATCTTGTAATTTAACACTTAATACTTAATATTTTTGTTTTATTTTCTGGGGTGTTACATCAGTAATTAAATGACTTCATGAAGAAATCCTTTAATAAATTGTAAACTCCTTAAGGGCAGGGTCTTTCAAAAACTAGAGGATTACACAGTGAATATTAGATATACAATTAATACTTTGAAATAGGGATACAAAAACATAAATGATCTAATCCACTACACTTTCCAAACAAAGCCTTTCTTACAGTTGTGTAGAATTTTCTAGTTTACAAAGTGATTCCCAGACTTAAAAAGAAAATGCCTGCATTAACTTATGTAAAATGCATATCTTTATCCCCCATATAATACACGCGAAATCTAAGGCTAAGGCTGGTCAACAGATTAACAGAATTGGTATTTGCTTTTCTTACATAACAAGGAATGCAGAGAAATGTGGTAGCCGGCATGATTTCCCTGGCTCGACGAGGTTAGGTCTCGCTCTGCTGTCATTTCCTTGATTTTTCTCTGAGAGTCACAATATAGCTACTTCATTTCTAGCCAGGAGGATGTTGGCATTTAAGGCAGTGGGAAGGTGATAATTTCACATGAGCCTCCTTCTTCATTGTTGTTTTATATGAAGGAAGAAAACTTCTCCAGGGGCTTCCTAACTCCCCAGAAAAGTTTCTTTACGTGTCCTGGGCCAAAAGTAGGTGATATGGTAGCCCCTGGTTTCAGGAAAGCCTGGAGAGGGAAGATGCTTGGCTTTTCGAACTAAGGAAGTGGTAGCAAGAGAAAGGGCTATACATAGCTTTTGATAGTCTCTACATAGTGCCTGCTAAGAATCAATTATTTTTAATGCTACTACTCCTATTACTTCAACTCCTACTTCTAATACTACGGATCTTGCCTTAACAAATATAGTATGCTCATTTGCTATGCCTTCAGTTCATCAAGAAGTGAGAAATGACAAGACTTTTTCTAGCAGTGATGAACATAAGTTGGTATTTGAAGGTAAAAATAAGTGTCTTCAATCCCCCTGCTGCCCTTTAACAGAAGACATTGATGACTAGTGTCAGGGACCTTTAAGAATACTGTACTTCTAATTTGTATTCAGTCAGGAGACCAGAGCTGTGGCTTGTATGTTTATGAGCTACCAGTTATGTGATAATTGGAATTAGCCATGGTTTGACATATCAAGCTCAGATGTCACATGGGGGATTTCTAGATTTGGTTGGGCTTAGATGGGGCTTGAGCAATGCCTAAAAAGGAGAAGGATAGAACAAAACTTTAATTTGGGGCATTACCAGTCACAGATCTTTTACTCTGGTTTCCCAGGAAAATAGCAGAGCCTCTGGGGCCAATCTCCCCAAATATAAAAACACCTTTCCAATCCCAACCCCAGAGGCAGGGCCCTAAAAATAATGAGGAGGGAAAGTAATTTAAATATTTCTGTTTCACAAATAAAACAAACTTATGTAGATGAATTGGGTGAAAATACACTGGCATTTGGTCAAAATTTGGGCATCAGATTAACTTTTGTCTGATGCATCTGTCATTCCACCTCACATTCTTGTCCTTTCCCATATTTCCTGGAAGATGATTATATAGATATGGTCAGTGGAAAGCAAAGAGAATCCAGGACACAAGAAAAGTCTGAAGGCTAGGGAGGGGTGGGTGAGACAGGTCTGTACTAACTGGCTTGTGTCCAAGCTATCATGTGTTGGCAGCAGAGGCCATTTTGAATCCAATATTCCGCAAGAATCCTGCAGCCACTCTGCTATTTGTGCCCTAAGTCATCAGTAGTTTTGGAAGCCAAGGTTGCATATTGGAATTGGGCAGATAAAGAGAACTTGTCTACTCATTGAATGTTTGGGAATTGGAAAAAAGGGAGTGAACACGCAAAGGCTCTCTGCTGTTTGGAAAGTTGGAAGAACAAGAGTGGTATGTTGGCTTCAATTATGGTGCCAGTAGACCCAGCTAAACTAGACCTGCTGCACTTTGTCTTTAATATACATATGAACATATTTGCAAATAGTTGACACTTGGGAAATCATATTTGACCAAGCACATTTTCTCTTAACATAAAACAAGAGTGACAGGAAAGGAAGAAAGAGGAACAAGGAAGGAAGGAAGGAGGGAAGGAAGGAAGGAAGGATGGAAGGAAGGAAGGAGGGAAGGAGGGAAGGAGGGAAGGAGGGAAGGAGGGAAGGAGGGAAGGAGGGAAGGAAAGAGGGAGGGAGGGAGGGAAGGAAAGAGGGATGGAGGGAGGGAAGGAGGGAGGGAGGGACAGGGGAGCTTATTCAGGACAAGGGGAAGTGAAATTTAATCTGATCCATCTGCTTTATTTATACTTAACTCATCAAAATGGGTTAGTGTTTGGCTCTTTACTGTCTAAAATGTAGTGAGCATCCATAGACATCCTATTCCCAGACAATAGGCCAGCTGTGACATGACAGCATTTCAGGATATTGGTCCCAAAGCTAAGATGCACAAAATTTGGCTAAAGGCAAACCCTGTTCTCCTTTGCTCATTATCGAACACTTAAACTGCATGCAGTTAGCCATTTAGCTGCCTTCTTATACCTTGCATTGCCATCTTATAAATGCTGCTGCTTTGCTGAAACACCTGCAGAGTTTCTTGGTTTATAAACACTATTTGATCACACACCAGGAGTAAGGTAGGCTCATTTGCCTCTTGGCCAAACAGTTGAAGACTTACTGAGCTGCTGTCTGAGCCCTGGACTGCCCCTTCACTGAGCATGGCAGTTCTGTCAGTGGGGCGCTTTCTTGCCTTTGGCTATAGAAGGGGAAAACTAGCAGCTTGAAGCACAAGGAAGTCTATCACACAGCTACGAAGTCAATTACAAATAGACTACTTACTGGCTTAACTAGTCTTTCTTTTCACCTCATTGATGCTACTAACCCTTGGATATTCTTTTCCCTTGACAATACTCATCCCACAACAATTTCACTCAGTCAAAGGTGGTTTAATGATTGTCACAGAGGCAAAGGGAAGAAAATGTTGAAAACAAATCTGGCATTTGTGCACTAAAATGACATAGCTTAGAGAATTGGTTGTCAAACATTTTTGTCTCTGGACCCCTATACATTCTTAAAAATAACCGAGGACCTCAAAGAGCATTTGCATGGTGAGCTACACACAACAAAGTAAAACAGAGAAATTTAGACACTAATTATTGGAAAATAATACCACAAAGTATACAAACTTCTTGTGTTTCAAAAAAAATAAAAAATAAAAATAAAAGAAGAAAGAAGGAGAGATATTTCCAAAGAAAATTAACTTTCGGATTTCAAACTAGTACATTGGATTAAAAACAAGGTTTATAGCTAATAGAAACAAAGGTAAATGGTAAGAGTTTGATAGAAATAATAAGAGAAAACTGAGTTAATCTCTAAAAACTCACATATTTTTTTCTCCAAAAACTACTACCATAGAAAATTTTGGAATATGTGAGCATACAATCCATTAGTCATCAAAATGATATCATCACTTCATGTAAAATTTCTGAGTAATGTACACTTAGAAAGAGTGAAAAGGCAAAAAAAAAAGTAAATGAAAAATTATAGTTTTACTGTAAAAACAACTTTAACTTTGTAGATTCACTAAATAGGTCTTGGTAATCTCCTAAATTGATCACATGTTAAGAATTGCTGGGCTAGAGAATCAATGAGGTGAGTTGAGTCTGAGACCTACTATTAACGGGCTGAAGGGCTTTGAACAAATTAATCGCTCCATTTCATCACCTGTAAAACCAGATAATAAATATCAGAATGTGAATGTTGAAAAAAAGCTCACCAGATCATCCTATCATCTCCCTAAAACTGAATTACTGTTTATACCATTGATAGTAAAATTTAGTTTAACAATAGGTATAGTAAATACTAATGCCTACATTTGGAATAGTCAAAGGTTTTTCAATGTCAAGTTCTTGAGATCTCAAAATAAGCATGTTTCCTATTTGCTTTTAAAGATATGTAATTATTTCAAGAATATTGAGTGTTCCAGAAAAAAGCAACAGGAAACTCTGAAGGTCGAATATTAAATAAAGACTTTTTAATTATGCTCAATAATTTTACTTTTGAGAAAAAAATTTAAAATAATACTTTTGTAATGTCCTTATGAATTGGAATCCAACTGGCATAATATCTGCTGAGATATATATATATATAACACTCATGAATATATATATTCATAAATTCTGATATAACATGCTCAGTTGCTTATAAAATATACATTAAATATACAAGAGGCTCGTTTCACAACTCTCAAAAGGAGCAGGTAGATTCTTTAACCTAACATGTTCTATGTTCATGATAACTATTAATTCTTGGTTGAGAAGACCATGGCTTCCAACTTTCAGTGACGGATGAGTTTAATCCCAGCTTCAAGATGCTTATAATTTTTTTTTGTTGTTGTTTTATTTTGCTTTTTGGAAAAAAAGTGACTAGCTAGATTTGGGCTGAGTTGTATGACCCTCCTCCTTGCCCCGACCCTTGGCTTTAGGGCTGTCTTGCCTCCCAGACCTGTCTTGCCTCCCAAGACATTTAAGCCTGTGTTGCCTCCAAAACCTTGTGATTGATGGTGCTGCTTTCTATCTCGGGGACCAGTCAAAGCTGCATCTGTTCATCAGCACAGCTGTCTTTCGTTCTCAGTTCTGTGGCACTCACTCTACAAGCTTTGGATATTTAGGCATAGTCACTGAGGCCTGTGGTATATATGGAGATGAGCTTCCCAGATTATCCTTCAAGGAAAAACTTGCTGTCCAGCATTGAGGAGTGCAGTGAGCAGACTGCCTCCAGCTATGAGCACCTTCAGGTCCTGTTCTGGCAAGCCTACTTTGCTGGACATCCTGCGTCTCTGGTGGCAGCTCACATCCAGTGAATGAGTGAGGCCATAGCATCAAAGCCAAGGCAGGTTGGTCTAGAACTCATTAAGCCTGTATGGCAGTTAGGCTTCTCTGCCTGTCCTTTCCTGTGTCTTCTCCCTTCTGTTCACAGGCATTTATTCCTGCTAAAAACTTTGCACCCAAACTTCAGTTAGGACCTACCTCTGGAGAACTGAACCTTTGGCAGTCTCTCTTTCTATCTGATCTTTCATCCTACTTGTCTTTCCATCCCACATTCCCTGGAGCAGTGGAGATGAGGTGTCTGGTAATAGCTATCAAGTCAATATCTTATAATTAATGTCATGGAATTTAAAAAATTACAAAGATTTTCATATGTAACTTTTCTCTTCATAGTTATTCCATCAACAAACACAGCGGGGTGAGACATGCTTCCTATTAGGAGAAGGCTAGCACACAAGGGGCCACTGGCATGTGACTCAGGGTATCGAGGCCACTTCATAGATTCTGAGCATAAAGATGCTAGAGGGTAGTATCTAAGCCAGAGCCCCCTCTGTTTCCGAACCATGGTCAAGGAGTAACAGAATACTGAGAAGATTGCAAGGACAAATGAGCGGCAGGTTGAGGAAAATGTACAGACCTTTTTTTTTTTTTTTCTCCACTTTCCTTTGAGGAAAGGAACAGTGAGATTTCAGCAGCAGACATGTGTTTATGATGACAAAATGGCCTCTGAATTAAAGCTCTATTGCATTGATTTAAGGAAAAAAAAAATGTCTTTCCATGAATATTCTCTCATATACTGGGCACACACTGCCAGACACCTGTCTGTTTTTGAGGCATTGTCAAATTACCTTTCAATATTGCCACCCTTTAGTCTCTACTCATGTGGGCTGAATCTGTGTTTTAAGAGGCCAAGTACCATCTGACACATACGATGAGGTGGCATGCCTTATATATGAGGCTTAAATTCCTGTGAAGGAATGAATGGGTTTGCCCTTGATCGGTTCCAAATTATTTTTAATATTAATGTGCTATTAAAAAAGGCATCATCTGCCTCCAAAGTAGCTCAGTGGGGTGGCATAGAGCCCCCAGGCAGGCTATGAGGCCCAGAGTGAAGTAGTTGATTGCTATTTATCACACATTACTGCTGGCTTCCAAGGATCAAAACTTTAAACACAACTTGGTGAGGAAGAAAGGTTTCCATCTATTCTGGTATTGAAACTCTAAGATTAGTATGACCTAAGCTACCTAATTCTTGGAAAGATGCTAATATAATAATACTTCTTTTTTAAGGTCAAAATTCTGTGTTTCGTTCATTAGCTCCATCACATGTGTTTCCAAGTTGAACACAGTTCTGTGGTGTCTTTTCAAACCAGCGTGACCATGTTTTGTGGCAGGCTCAAAATACTATTTTTGTTTCTAAAGAGGCAACATACTGAAAGACACATTTCCAGCCAAATTTACAGACTGCTTCTATCCCACCTTTCTTCCATGCTGCTAAAAAATATAGGATTAGAGTAGAGCCAGACAGATGCTATAACTACTGTAGGCAAGAAATATAGATTCTAGGTAGGAAGCTACAGACACCGAGATAGAACCATGAAAATGTAACTTGAATGGTTGAGCTTTAACTCAGCAGAAATACTTGTTCTATTTAGTGTTTGTTATTCTCAAATGGTAAATCTTAGAGAAAACAGTGCTAGAAGAAGTGAAACCAGAGGTTTATTATGAAAATGAGCACAGAATTGAAGACGTGTTATGAGTCCCATATAATTGCCTGACGGGGGCATAGCTAATCCAGCACAGCATCAGGCTGAGGCTAGAAGCTGGATTCAGCACAATTTGATCTGTTTTCTTCCTCAAAATATTCTTGTAGTGTTTTGTTTGGGGTGCTTCCATATCACTTTAACGTGAATAGTGCCCAGGAATTCTGTTGTTTTATTTAGAGTAGGAACTTTTCTGAGAGAGAAAGAGAAAAAAAAAATCTGTTCAGTAATAGAGCATGTTTTTTTCCTCTGTGCTGTTAGACTAAAGTAAGCACACTTTTTCTCCAAAAAGTAGCAAGATAGCCCAGCCTACGTCAGAGGAGGATTGCTATGCATTCATTTGTGTATTTATTCATTCATGGATAAAGCATTTATTGAGCTTATGTCACAGGGGCTGAGATTATAAAATGAGTAAACTGCAGTCAAATTCCTCAAGGTGCCCCATTGCCTTTGTAGAGTCAAAATTTCCAGTGGTTGATTAATTCTCCCGTTATCCACACTCCTGTGTCCATGACTTTTCCATGTGACTGTACAGTAGCTTGCCATTCGGAGCCCAGCCATGTGACTTGTATGGCCAATGGGCTAACCACAAATATGGAGCAAACAGAGGCTGGAGAAAGCTTGAATGATTGGATTTGCTCATTCTTGCCCTCTATCATCAGCAGGAGAACATGTTTGGACCACTCTGCTGGAAGATGAGAGAGGAGGAACTGAGCCATGCTGCCCAAGACATCTATCCTTATGTAGATCCTAGATCGGTCAATAGCCAAACTTCCCCTAGACATGTGAGGAAATCCAGGTAAGATCAGCAGAACTACCCAGCTAATCTATAGATCTCTGCAAATCCATGAACAAATACAATAAGATCAGCCATGCCCAGCCCAGGCCTTACATATAATGAGCTAAAGTAGCGTCATTATATACCACCAGGGTCTGTGGTTGTTAACATACATTTAAGCAACTAGGGCTAACTAATGGATCACTCCAAGGGCTCAGATTAGGATTCTTCTTGCTGTAGAGGCCTCAGCTGACCTTCAGATGGGATTCTGAGTAGATCTAAAGCTCTTTACAAATCCTGATATTTTTGCCTTTGAAGCCATCCTGGATTTAAAAGCATCTGACTCACATGTGTTACATATACCATATGCTGCCAAATACACTAAGGGTGTTTTCTCTGGCCAGTATGGCTGTCAGTGAGCACTGGCATCTCTTTGTTAGTGGATTTTCAAATAAGCCTTAGCATGCAGGACTCTCTTTACTAACTACAGGCATTGGAGGCCTCCCTGACCTGTCTACCTCTATTCAAGTCTGGCTCCTTGCTTCAGGCAGCCCTTACCCAAGAGTTTTCTAGAGATCCCCCAGCATTCATGATGCACAGCAATCTTCTCAGGCTGTCTAGATGACCGAAAGAAAGTGGATTTGATTAGCTATGAGCCATTCTTGGTCAAATCACTTCACCTCTCTGAGCTTCAGTTGTTTTACCTATAAAGAAGATGATAACACTTAACTCGGAGGTGAGAAATACAGAGATAATTATATGGAGTATGTACTGTAGTGCTTAGCACATAGTAAACATCCAAAAGATAATAGCTGTGTTGGTTCTCTCCACTCTCTGCCTAATCTTTACCAATATTGTACCCATGGTGGGCTGGGAGAGGACTCTCGACAAACTATATGGACCATGGAATTAAAATACATAGAAATGAGCTCCTGGAAAACAGCATAAGAGAAAAGAAAGCAAAATTCCCAACCCCAGAACCTGTCAAAAGACTTCATCACCATGTTAGAAAGAGGCTTCATTGTGTGCTAAAATGCTGCAAGAAGGGTGTTGGAGGCAGAAGACTTTCAGCATCTGTTCTTCAGAAAGTGGCTTACTTAAAAAAAATAGATCTATATCTCTATGTATCTTGAAGCCATTAGACTACAGCTTTGGATTCTCTCCTTCACCCCAGGCATATGTACTCAAGCGTGTGGAAAAGGTTATGAGTATTTCAAAGGCATCTGTTTAAGAACTTACCAGGGGCGTGTAATCTGGGAAGGTGACTTGGTCAGGACTGAGGTCAAAATTATGATGTGCAGGTAGAGAAGTTCTAGCAGGAACCCAAATCAGTTTTTGATCCTAACAGTTCTTTGGGATTTGTGGTGAAGGTTACATTTGGCTAACAGTGCTGGGCCATAAAATTATATTTCAAATATTGTAAAAAGGACAATAGCACATAAAGCTAAAACCCAAAGCTTGTAGTCACTTTGGAAACTGCTGTCTTATAATTTCTTACTGTGAAACAAAAATGGAATGAATGAGTTAATTTTGGTTTTGTTGTTAGTTTGATTGGTAGAGGGAATCAATCAGTGCAAGTTATTCCAGAATTGGTTCATATTATTTACATGAAAATAGAAATGACCTGGACTCCTGGCACCTGTTAATCAAACTCTTTCTTGTCAAACTTCATGAGGACAGTTACCTTACAGAATGAAAATAGCCACCAAGACATGGCATAAAACATGAACACACAAGTTCATTTCTATAACATTTGGACACTGTATTATTACCTAGGGCAGCCATAACAAATTGCTGTAAGCTGAGTAGTCAAAACAGAAATTTATTTTTTCACAGTCCTAGAGGCTAGAAATCCAAAATCAAGGGGTCGACAGGGCTGCACTCCCTCTAATGACTGTAGGATAGAACCTCCCTTGCCTCTTCCTGGCTTCTATGGTTGCTGGGAATCCTCGGCACTCCTTGTCTGATAGCTATATCACTTGAATTTCTGCCTCCATCCCCAGATGACCCTCTTCCCTTGTGTGTGTCTCTGCTTCTGTTTGCCCTCTTCTCTTTTTATAAGGATGCTAGCTCACATTAGATTTAGGGCCATCCTAATGCAGTATGACCTTATTTTAACTAACTACATCTATAAACCCCCTATTACTAAGTAAGATAACATTCCAGGTTCCAGTGGACATGAGTTTTTGGGCAACATCATTCAAACTAGTATAGACACCAAAATGCAGATAATGGATAACAGTGTTTTATCTTAAAAACAGCAAGGAAATCAGCCAATATTTCTTAAGTACAGTGCATTATTTGTAGCATTATTTGTTATGTGGGAGAGCTGAGGGTGTCCTTGCTGGATATGAGACGCCTCTGTGTTGTTTGTTTGTTTTCTTTTTTTTCCTCTCTCTCTCAATCCCTCTCTCCCAGTCACTACCGTCTGTTTTGTAAACTATATTGACATCGTTCAACTTTTAAGTTGGTGGAAGAAAAACAAAAACCTTAGCAGAATATATAAGCATTTTCTATTTATTACATCTCAAAATAATAGCCAAAGCAAAGTTTTAATGGAGAACACATGTAACAGATGCTTTTTTCATTTCTTCAATTCATCATATTGTGATATTTGTTTTATTACCAAGGAACGTGCCGGATGATGTAGAGACTATAGAGAGAGAGAGAGGAAAAGACTGGGCTAAACAGAGTTAACTTAAGAGATGAAAATATTTTTAAAGCCATATCTGCACACACAGTTTATGTGGTTGAATATATAATAGAAATTAATATATACCTAATATATCTGCTTCCTTTCCATAGCTGGTATAGAAAGCAGGAGTTCTGAGTTTGATTCTAAGCTCTACCCCTGCACGTTAATAATTGATCAACCTTTCTGTATCTGTAAAATGGAGATAATTATACTTGTTCTGTCTGTCTTTTAAATTCATTGTGAAGATTAAATGTGATTGTGGAAATGAATCTGAATACTAAAGTTAAAAAAATTCTCATGATTACCATCATTACTGTTGGTTGCACTTGAATACTGAGTGGATATTCTTGTTAAAGTCTAGGATTTATTGTCTTGTCCAGTTATGTAACGAGAGTGGCCACCATTTGTTGAGCAACTGCTATAAAGTGCTGTGAGAGTCACTTTATAAAAACAATTCCTACCACTCATAATGGCCCTGTGAAGTAGACTTTATGGTCCCATTTAGGAGAGAAGTAATGGAAAAAAGGTCTAAGTGAGCTCTGCCTGGTCAACTGAAGTTTTGGCTTCTCAGTGACACATTTGCACATGGCAAGACCAGGATTTTCGGCCAAAGTCAAGTTGGTTTTTCTTTCTCTCCCCTCCACCAAGATTCACCTGGGATCTCTTTACACACACACACACACACACACACACACACACACACACACACACACTCACCTGCATCTTTCTTCTTCTCCCCCTTACCAAAAATGTTGAGCAAATTAGTCATTTGGTTTTTTAATAAATCAATCTCAACCATTATTAGAGGGCACTTGGTCATAATCAGAAAGAATTGTTTGAGAGAATTTTTCGGTTTTCATTTGGTTATTAGCAGGCTCTGAGTTTCTGTTGTTCAGTGCAGATGGAATCAAAATGAACCAAGAGTGTTCCACATGCAGTTTTGCAAGTCTAAGTACCATCGTTTCCCCACTGAATCCTCAGCTTAGTGCTGGTGTTCAGTGATGGCAAAAGAGGTTTCCCACTTGCTTCTCTGTTCCAGTTTAGCTAAGACCCAGACCACTCAGGAAAACCTGGGGTCCTGACAGTTTCATCTACGTCTCCTCTGTTGAGAGTGGAGTGGGTTAATCTTCCAGTTTACAGAAGATGGAATTCAGGAATATAGCATTGATTTCTAATTACTTTTTATTCTGTCCTTTAACATTTTCTGTTTGATAATGCTTTGCAATGTATCTAACTTAGTAGTTCAATTACAGAAATATTGGAGATGTGTACTCAACAATATGTTATTGATGGAAAATATGATTTAAAAATTTTTTAAAACCACCGAACCAGAGCAGTAGAGGCATTTCGATCCAGCATTGGCTTGTATAGCTGTTTTTAGAATCCTTGGTATGACCTATTTTCTTTGTAAACTCTATGAGATAGTTCTGTGGGATAAAAAAAGGCTAGAATGGCAATGACATTTCATTTTTTTTCCCTCCTGATCATGTAGCCAGTTTTGCCTATGAAAATGAGTTAATGTACTAAATACCCCATTGCCCCTTCTTCAAAGTTCACCCTGGTCATAACTGTGCAAGTGGGCTGTTATCTAAATGATGGGGGGGACCGACAGCAATCAAAAAGCAGCTCAGCCTCAACTCTCCCTTCTCATACAGCAGCCAAAATTGTAGCACAGAATCACAGAAGCTCAGGGCAGATAATAACCAGATAATGCTGAAAATTTCACTTAAGCTATTAATTTTTATTAAATCTATGTAATATCTAATAATGATTGAGATGAATTTATTTAAACCCAGTGACTAATGTTTAATGCTCAGTTTTCTAGTTAGTGACCATTGTGACTCCTCATGTGACCCTAAGTCACCTTGGATTCACCTTAATTTCCTAAACAGGCATGCATATTCTGTTCATTATGCACGAAGCTCTTTTTGCAACGGTGAGCACTGTCTCACCTCCTCTTGACTTTTGTTAATCTGACAGTCACACGGTCCTTTCTTAGGGAATATTGCAAAGCATCTTCAATTCAATTGCATTTCTCTGGTCATGGGATTTTATGTAATTACAGAAGTTCTGTAGTTGATTTGAACGTTATATCCCTGTTGCGGAATTATGTTTGGACTTTATCCTAAAGGACAGGAAAGGGATTGTGTTTGTTTTGTTTGAACATTTCTTATCACAGAACTATGTTGGAGACAAACCCCAATGACACAAACATTCAAACACCACCTTCAGATGTAATATTGATTTATAAAACAACAGTGCACAGCTGCCAAGCTTCACTCTTGAATACAGAGGGTCTTCAATTCCCAACAAATTACTGGCATTTCTACCAATTTACAAATTAGAGTTTCCTCAGAATATCTCACAGTTCTTAATATTCCAGTCACCTTCCTTTTCAGGCTTCTCTCTTGAAATCTGTGTGTGGGGAGGAGGGAGGAGGGAGAAAGTAGAGCATTTGTAAAATTGGAGTTAAAAAAATCTAGATCAACTTTTATCCTCAGGCAAATTATGCACAGAGTTAAATTAAACCACTATATGTACTTGTAGATTGAAGAATCAGAGGTGGAGGAGGGGTCAGAGACACTGAGATCAAAGTTTCTGTTCTTTGAACAAAATCCCTTTGAAAAGCCCCCCATGCCACCTACCCTGCTTGTTAATGTTTTGACTGGGAGTGTCTAGCCGTGTCATCGGCAGCAGAATATTTTTAGTACCATATTTTATTTTATTTTCTGTGTGCAGCTAGCTCTACTTAGCAAAGCACCAGATCCTTTGCCAGCTCTGTTCTATGTCTCTTAGGGGAATATTTTTGTTAATTGCAAATATTTGATTGACAAACATAGGATGCAATTAGTAGTCAGGCACAGTAGGAATGTGCAGTGAACTGGATCCCTGAACCAACGGATCTCAACTCTCTCAGCTTGATCTGAAATCGACTAGAGCATTTCAACCATATGTTTGCCTCAAACTTTCTCTTTCCTATGAATGTTGCTTATTTCCCCAAACTAGCTTCTTTTCACCTTGGCTCACCGAGGGAGCTAATTCCTCCATGATCAAGCCAAATGAAGAAAGAAATTCTTCACAAGTTTCAGTCTGATGGGGCTATTTGACCATGGCTGTAAAAATTAATGCGGACAAAATTACACATGCCAGTTGTTTCTTTCCAAAGCCCTGGGTGGAAAAAGAATCTAATCTCTTCTGAATTCAAACATTTTATTTTTTGTAGCTATTTAAAACAACCTGGCACCATCTGATTATCTTTATCAATTACATTTTGTTTCTTTATACATACAGAAAGATGAGTGATTTGTTCTGTCTTACCACAGTATGTGAAATAAATGTTTGTTTTCAAAATATACCAGTTATTTTAAAGGTAGTCTTTATGCCACAAATCAATGGGAGGTTACTGAAATCTGATGCTATCAGATATTCTGAACTTCTTTTCCCCTTGAGAGATTAATTAAAACTCACAAAATTTGAGGGGAAAGAGCGAACTTCAAAGCCTTAAGTACCAGCTTTAAAAAGTCTTTAAAAAATGTATGTTGTTTTCCCACATGTATGATGTAAAAAACAAAGTTGAAAACAAAAAATAATGTAGTCAAATTGGGGTTGTGGCTCTAAAACACTAGCTCTTGATTTTTTTTTAACTGATTGATGCAATTCACATGTTATTTTAGGCGGATGAGATATACAATATGAGTTGCCCTCTCTAAAGGATAAGCAAATAGTTATCAACATATTGTAGTGGTAAAGAGATAAGACATCTCTCAAAGCTGTAGGAGAGCATAGCGTATGCTTACGAACATTCTGCAAGTGCATGGCAAATGATGTGGGGCCTTCAACAAAGATGGGGAACCTGAAACCCAGGGAGATTTTAAATTAGTTCAAGGACACACTGGAAGTGCTTGGTGATATGGAAATATAGGGCAGGAATCCTGACATGCAGCCCATGAAACCAGAATGCTTGTCAAGTCTGTCAATTATAATGTGCCACATTCCAAATAAAGCTTTAAAAACGAGTGTCGCAAGGCTGCAAGGCACTGCTGTGGTTCATCTTGACCATCCTCCTGCCTCTAGAAAAGCTGTGATTAATTTTTAAAACTAGCAGTCTGCTTCAAACATACAAATAAAAGGTGTTCTTCATGTTTGGAATTTAAATAAAACCATAGTAGAGCAAACTAGGAATTTGGAAAAATAAGAAAACAATCTCAGCTTCTCTTGTTTCTCTCTTTGTCTTTCTTTTTCCTTCTTGGAATGATGATCCTAAGCTCAGTGACCATGAAACTATTGGGATGAATCTGGTTTACTGCTTAGAGCACTGACATAGCAGCTCCTTGGGTATATGTGTGCCTTGACTTTTGCCATTAGTCAAGACATTGTCCAAACTGATCACATCAGCTAAGGTCCCCTAACTCACATAAGCTTACTATATGTTTGGATGTCATAGGTCCTTGGAAATAGACAAGTTTAGAAATGGAAGGGATCAGGAAGGAAATCCACCCATTCAACAGATAAGACATTAGAGGCACAGCAAGTGGTGACTATTTTGAATAACTTGAAGTAATACCAGAGCCAGCTTCTGAACAGTTTAATGGTTTGAGCCCCGCAAGCCAGGAAGGGTGTGAGGTGCAGGGGAGAAATCAATGAGATGAATCAATTGAAGCAGCTACACAGATAGATTTGACTGATCTGGTGACAGCTTTCTGAGATGAACATTTTGTATGTGGGGAGGCAGGGCTAGTGAGGGGAAGGCGGTGTATGTTTTTAGATTAGAATAGGATAACACCTCAGGTGATGAGTCCATAACCCCAAACTTTCTGACAGGAAATCAGATAATGCACTGGATACTGTCATTGCATTTTTAGGGTATATATTTCCGTAAATGCTGCCTTCAGAGAAAACTAGTGACCCTCAGGGAATCAGATCTCTTCTCAGAATTTTCTCATCTGCCTCAGTTTGCAGTTTGTTTGCTAACGCTGTGGCCTCTAAGTGAGCTTAAACCTAACATTATAAAGGCTTGTATATGGGGACTCTTGTCTTTTTCATTGCTCTTAGTAGGGACTCTGCCACTCTACCAGAGGCTGGCAAATATAAGTGTTCGTCAGAAGCACCTTCAAAGCCTGTCAAAATGCAGATTGCTGGGCTCTACCCTCAGAGATTCCGATTTAGCAGATTTGAGGTAGGGCCCCAGAATCTGCATTTGTATAAAAGCTTACAGATACTGTTGTTGCTGCTGGTCCAAGGACCACACTTTGAGAAACACTGCTCTTTATGTAGAATCAATGTTCAGTGTATGCTATTGACTGAAAAATCCTTATGTTCACCTGTATAGAAACAGACAATAGAAGAGCTGGAGAATAAAATAATATTGGCATGTACCAGCTGCTCAATAAATACTTTTGATTGATTGAGTTGAAGATTGATGTCACTCTCCATTTATTTATATTGCTCAAAATAAATTATGAAGTTGAGCAAATTCCAAAACTTTTTTCTCTTTTAGCCATAGACCAGTCTGGGTTCAAAACCCTTATCTAACATTGTTAAACCTTAGTTTTCTCAGTTTTAAATTAAATGGGGATGTTGCAAGGAGTAAATAAAATAACTTTTGTCACAGTTCTTCTTAGCAGCATTCCTGAGGGTAAACCTACTTTATCTTATATAACTATTGGTGAAAATGAATTTGCCATCTGGGAAGGGCCCTTCTTCTCCTTGAAATGAATTGGGAGGCACTGTTTAAAATAAAAAGTGCATCTTAAATTATGCCTCAGTGTCCAATAATCTAAACGCAAAGAAATCTACAGGTAGCCTGTTTGCTAATGTGACTCTGTGTGAAAAAGAGCATAGAAATCCTCTGAACTAAAAAATATTTTTATCAGAATATTTGAAGCAATTAATAAGCTTGTTTTAATTTATGGGGAATCACTAAATGATTTAATGGGCTAGCACATAATGAATAAATAATAGGAAACCTTAAAAATCAGGACACTAAGTGGCCCAGATGTTCATCAGCTGTTCTGGAAGCATATACACCTGTGGCTCAGTATTCAAAAGTTAAGAATATTTCATGTACATTTGTTTTCTAACAAAAATATCTTTAAAAAAATTTTAAACACAAGCAAATAAAAAGAAAGCAATATAAAAAAAAACATTTCAGAACAGATTTACATTTCTTGATATTCTTTATGTCAAATACTCACACCTTGGTTTTTTTATATAAATAAAAAATGGATTCTGGCCCAGCACAGTGACTCATGCCTGTAATCCCGGCACTTCAGGAGGCTGAGGTGGGCAGATCACGAGGTCAGAAGTTCGAGATCAGCCTGACCAACATGGTGAAACCCCGTCCCTCCTAAAAATACAAAAAAAAAACCACATATATATATAGCTGGCATGGTGGCGCCTGCCTGTAATTCCAGTGACTTAGGAGGCCGAGGCAGGAGAATCACTTGAACCTGGGAGGTGGAAGCTGCAGTGAGCCGAGACCATGCCACTGCCCTCTAGCCTGGGCAACAGAGTCAGACTCCGTCTCAAAAGAAAAAAAAAGGATTTTTATTTTCCAGATGAGATTTATCATCATATGAAATTGGAAGTAGATGATTCAGTTCTATGTAACAAACATATTATTTACATATTTATTTCAATTTAACTTTTAGGTAAACTTACAGAGTTTTGCTATGTTCCTGGTGTTATTTTAAGTGCTTTATGAATATGAGCTCATTTAATTCTCATACCCCATGAGATGGGTGTAATTGGTAGTGCCTCTGTTTAACAATTAAGAAAACTGAGGCACAAATGAATTAAGAAAATTGCCTATAGTCACATAGCCAGTAAATAGCATAGCAAGGATTTGAACGTGGGTGATCTGGGACTGAGTTCCTGCTCATCCTACGCTGCTGTCCAGTGACCCACCAGGTCTATACTAGACCGGGTGATGTGATGCAAGGTATAAGTGGCACTACCTTCATATAATTTATAATTTCTGCGATTACAAACACTACAGCATTCTTTACGTGCAAACTCAAGTGTTAAAGGGCAAGTGCCAATCTTTATGGTGTATAGAGAGGGGCCACAAACTACAGAGCCCCAGATAAAATCTGGCTTTTTGATGTGTTTTGCTTGGCTCATATGACACTTTGAAATTTTTGAGATAATGGCTTAAAGTGAAAAATTATATAAATATTGCAGATTTTCAGTCATTAAAACACACACACACACAAAAGAAACATTCACTGTGCCCAAATTTGGCATGAAACAAACAGATGGCACTAAATTCTCTACTATTTGCTCTAGTCTCTGACATTGACACAATGTATAGATGTGCATTTTTATCAGATGCATGCCATTCATTTACTTTATTTGCCGAGTCCCTGAGTTGACCCATATATATGTATCCTGAGAAAGGGGTGTTGGATGCCCTGGGGACAGCTATTGCCTGGAATACTTGTAGAAGTTCCAGGAAGCAAAGTTATTTGCACTAAACTTCAAAAGAAGAGGACAGGTGGTTGTAACAAGACTGCAGTGAGCCTTCTGATTCTTTCTGACACCCTAGAGTGTGTCCCTACAAAACAACTCTTCTAAATTCAGACAAAATAATGAGTGGATGTTGCAGTGTTCTGACATTTTTTTGTAGTGGCTACCATTTGACTAGTCAAAATATTCTTGCCTCATTGTTTATTCACTGCAGTAGTATTGCCAGTCTCACTTCTCTGAATTAGAAAGAAAGCTCCTCCTAAGACATACACTACATAGAGACAGGGATCTGTTTGTCCTGATCAATACTATACTTCTAGAACCTAGTGCTGTGTCTGGAGTGTTGTAAGAGCTCAATAATGTTCTGGGAAAGAAGGTACTAGGAAAGAAAAATAAAAGAAAGAAGAAAGGGGGAAGGGAAGAAGGAAACAAAAAAGGGAAGGAGGGAGGGAAGAAGGGAGAGAAGGAGGGAGGGTGGCAGGGAGGGAGGGAGGAAGGAAGGAAGGAGAGGGAGGGAGAGAAAGAGAAAGAGAAAGCGAAAACAAAACAAGGCATCTGATGGATCACTTCCTTGTGAGTTCTCTCCTTCACTAAGTGTAAGTAACGACCATTGCCAATATACATCCAAGAATAGTACAAGAACTTAGTGGGAATTGTAAGACTGTACAAGCTCTTTCTATGTTTGGTAAAGGTCAAATTTGTAACTTGTTTTAAGAATCAGGTAGAGCCATGATTTGTCAAAGTACATTCCCTAGATGGCCCACATTCAGAAGGCATGCTTGCTGTGAATATAGACTTCCGTTTTCCCTCTACCCTCCATGATCTAATAGCACACAGGAATTATATATTTATGCATGCCAGGTAATTCTTTTGCACATTGAATTTTGTACACCAAATTTTGGTGGAACTACCCTTCAGTGGAGAAGAGGTCTTAGCAACCTGTAATTTGAGGCTGGAATCACAAAGTTCACACAATCCAATTAAATTCAGTTGAGTTGAGAATTATACAGTTAGTTTTGAATAGATGTGAAATCAATCTGTCACTTCTTGATTAAGCTGAGTTTTTACCTGGTTGGTGGCTGCTTCGTTAATATAAGTCTATGTGCTGCCATGTATCTGCCGAAGTTTCACTAAAATTCTCTAGATACGGCATTTGGGAATTGGTCGTTTTATTTATTCGTTTGTTATTTTAACTAGGTTGATTTAATTATGAAGTACGCAAACTACAAAAGTAACAAAATTTTATTTTGTTTGGTTGATGCTATGATTTTAAAAAAGTGAATTTAGGCTGGGCGTTATGGTTCACACCTGTAATCTCAGCACTTTGGGAGGCCAAGGGAAGGGTGGATCCTTTGAGCTCAGGAATTCGAGACCAGCCTGGCCAACATGGTAAAACCCCATCTGTACTAAAAATACAAAAATTAACAGTCATAGTGGTGTGTGCCTGTAGTCCCAGCTACTTGGGAGGCTGAGGAATGAGAATTGCTTGAACCTGCGAGGCAAAAGTTGCAGTGAGCCAAGATTGTGCTGCTGCACTGCAGCTTGGGTGACAGAGTGAGACTCTGTCTCAAAAATAAATTAATATGAGATGAGAAAAAGGAATGAATTTAGACGTCATTATGGACATGCTCTGCCCTGTTTGGCCACAGGCTCCATCACTTCCCATTATATTTCATCAGGTTGTGTTACACACTGATGGTACTTGCTCAAGTATTTGCATTTGTGCAACCTCAAAAACCAAAATAAAACACAACAAAATCATGAGCTGACAGTCTAGGACATTATTCTATATGGGATCCCAAATCCAACAGCCCTTCACCACCTCCACTACCACCACCCTAGCCCAAGCTATTATTATCTCTCGCCTAAAGTAATGCTATAATCTAATTGTGGGTCTTTCTGTTTCTCTTGCTGTCATAGCTCTTTGTTCTCTACAGAAAAGCCAGCTCAAACAGCTCATAACCCTCTCATAGCTTCCCATCTTATTGGAATAAAATCCAACATTTTTACCATAGGTTTCATGAATGCTGTTTACAAAATATTTATAGGGCTCTGCATAGTGGACACATGGTAGGTTTGTGCTCCCTGCCCACACACACCTGTCTCTTCTCTCCTCCTCCACCATCATTGAATGTGGTTATATGACTAGATCTGTCCAGTGAGTTGTTTGTGGAAGTGCTATGTGTCCCTTCCATGCTGGAACATTAATTGCTGATATGAAATCTATCAGAGATGTCTTTCCCCTTGATAATATGTTTGGCAATGATTTTAACAGTGGTTTCTCTGTCCATCTGTTTCCTGAGATGAGGCTGACACAGTGCAGAGCCTCCAACCTAACTGTGGTAGACATGATGTGAGCAAAAAACAAACCTCTCGTGTTTTCAGCCATGGAGACTTGGGGT
The DNA here is from genome assembly GCF_001604975.1 of Cebus imitator. NCBI lineage: Eukaryota > Metazoa > Chordata > Mammalia > Primates > Cebidae > Cebus > Cebus imitator. The sequence goes on from NW_016107490.1 coordinate 1,993,503, forward strand.
TGTTTGTTACCATGGCATAATCAAGCATAAGCTGACTGCTACTCTGACATTTGTCTACAAGGCCTATGTGAGCTAACCTTCACCTCTCTCTCTGACTTCATTCCCATCCTCTTTGTCCTCTCCCCTTTTGTTTGGCTTTATGTGCTTTCCTAGTGAATTTCAGCTTTCTGCCCAACTCTGGACCTTTGTACCATTTAAGATGCTTTATGAATTCATCTTTCCATGTTTGCTCACTTCATCCGGATCTTTGCTCAAAAGTCTCCTTCTTAGGGAGACCATCCCTTACTATAGGTCTGAAATGGCATCCTTTATTATTCTATTCCTATCCCGTTTATTTTTCTCTATACCTGGGATAGTTTTTCTTTATCATTTTACTTTTTGCTTCTAAAACTAAAATATAAACTCCCTGAGGGCAGGGACATTTTGTTCTCAGGTATTTTTCCAACAACATGAGCAATGCCTGGAGTAGAGTAGATGATTAATAAATACTAATATTTGTTGAATGAATGAATTATGCATCCTTATCATACAACTATCAGTTTTCTTGTCTGAAAGTATGGCTTAACATGACCCCCAACCTACTGCACAATGTTATGTTATACTTTTAGAAGCAGACAGCACAATGCGTTTTATTTTCTCACCACAATGATAGGTTAATTCACTTAAGTGTTTCCGTCTAAGGTGTCAAGAGGAAGCATCTGATGCATCTGAGGCCAATGGGCGTGGCTTTTCACTTCCTCAGGTAGTATACAGTCTCACACTTGTTTCTTGTGTTAAAATAATTCCAGACGGAATTATGAGAGCCCGCATGCATTGAAAGGCCACACATGCAGTTGAAATCCTTTATTCTTCTCAAAAGTGAATCTGAGTATCATTTATCCTGAAGGCATTGGCAGAGTTTTGCTTTGTCATACAAAGTTTATTGATTCTTTTCTAGCAGCCTTGTTTGAAAATTAATATGGAATTTAAGCAATGACCTCTTCGAGAAATAGTGAACACATAATTGTTTATGCTGAGCCTTCTGAATGTCTAGTAATGGGATGTGAATCAAACTGAAAGAGAAGCTTCACTTTCTATCCTGAATTTTACACAATACAATTTTACTTATAAAAGACAGCATATCTCAGTAAACTCTAGAAATATAAATTCGTAATTTCCCCCTACTTAGAGTCAGCCATACAATACAATTACCATGAGAAGATTGCTTTAAACATGCAATTATAAACATGGCATGATTCTATAAATTATCTGTAATTTATTTATATATCTGCTGCAAGGGCTAATGCTTAACACATGCAGATATTTTTTATACTCCCTTTCCCTTCAGTTCTGTCATATCATTAGATAAATATACTTAATGAGGGTTTATTATGGAAATAAAATAATCTAAACAGCATTGTATGGTCTACTGTATTATCAAAGAGTGATTTTAAAAGCCTATTAAAGTCCCTTCTTAGGCTTGTCCAAGTTAGCATAAGTGAGGAATGATAACCTAGAAGAAAATTCCTATTTTGATTATTCAATCAAGTATATTCTCTTGTATTATTCAATCAAATCAGCACTTGTCTCTTTCTGCAACTCCATGTTTATAAGTCACAGGCAGATAAAACTGCAAGTCAAGAGAGTAATTTCTTCTTCACGATCTGTCTATGGAATTAAAAAGACCAGGTTTTGAGTCAACTTTTTCACCCACCAGAAACACAGGAGAAAAGCATCTATCCCTTACAAAACACAACTGTAAGTTCTAAGCGTCAATTTACTTTTTAAAAAGAAATGTTAAGTATCAAATATTTGTAGCTAAATTTTGCAAGTTCTCTACATAGGAGGCAAATTTGATGTGACAGTATAGTCAAAGAGATATACTTTAACTTTGCTGACAATGAAATGCTTCCATTTTGATTCGTAAAATGGGATTCCCCTAGTAAGTGAAACACAGAGGATTATTCATGGCATTTTGGGTTGACAGAAAGGTCTTACATAGCTAATCCCAATCCATGTGACAACATTTAACCACTCTACTATGCTCTTCAAAGAAAACAAACATTAAGCAAACTCTCCCCACCAACTCTCCCCAAAACTTGAGTTCTGGGATCCTACCCTAATCATCTTTAGATCCTCAGCAACCAACTGCACCCTTCACCGGCTAACTATATGAGGTATTCTATATAGAATGATAACACAAGTGAGCTAGCACCAGAAAGGTGTTAAAACAAATTTGGAGAAGTACTCAAAACAATTCTACCAGGATCCCACACAATATGTATGTATGTACATGTACAAATACAAATGACCAGAGAAAAGTAAGGAACAGGTGATGTTGGAAATGCTTTATCTTTCTATGTAAATAAAACTGATGTGTGTATCATCCACAAGGTATTAGGTATCCCATTGTTACAGCATCTGAACAGGGCACTGTATTTTTCTGTTACTTTTCTCATAGTCTTTTTAAGGGCAACCTGGAGCAGCAGTTTTCAAGAAAACCCCCTCCTCCTTTTTTATTTTTAATCTTTTTTTAAAGGCAAATGCCGCACTACCTCCCCAGAAATAAAATTATACTAACAATTTCAACACCCTCAATATATGAAAAAGATAAAAGTAAAGGTGGAAGAGTCACTGTGCTGATTTCTTTTTACATACCACATATGGCAGCCATCATGGCAATGTTTAAGGCCATTCCAGAGAACTCGAGGGCTCCTAGTTAGAAAAGCAGTGACCCAGATCCATGGGAAATGGATATTTTTCAATTGCACCAGACAGATGCATATATATCGATGTTGCATTCACTAAATAAATATATAAAGATATAAATTGACTCTATATATATACACACACACACACACAGATACAGATACATTCACACACATATATATATCTATATGATAGGGACCATAATTTGGTTCCATATTGTGATTGTGGAAAACAAGTGGTGATATATTTTTCCTCTATTGGACATATTTTCAGAATCATGCCTGGGGATTTATATGCATACCCTGTGCCATTTATAACAGTGCTACAAATAACGAGGATTATGCTCATTAGCAAACATTGCCACTTTTTTGAAGGGGATGCTAGGCAGACATGGCTGAAATGAAAGTCTTTTTTAGACAGAAGCGACAAACCTGGAAATAGGAATCTATATCTTGGTCCTGTGACTGTTTAGTGCAGTGTTTCATGAGCTAAAAAAGAGAGAGAGAGAGCACAAGGGAGAAAAATGGTGCTTTGTATAATATCTTACAAGCACCGCAAAGAAATCTGATGTTCTCTTAAACAGGCACAGCTATGATTTTGCCATCTAGTTTCTCAAAAATATTCACTGGATCTAAAGAACTTCCATCTTGAAAGAGGGGAAAGGGGAACTTAACCAAACAGTTCTTTTGAAAAATCTTCTCTCTCTACTAGCAAGTTTGGACAAATAATTGACATGAAGGAAAGATAGCTTTTTGTAAGAAATTAAAACTTCCTTATCAAGTTGCCCTTCAATTTCTCAGTCCCTGTCTTACCCCATTTTGTCATCTGTGTAGCCTGTGTTGCGTTTGCCGTTGTTTTTCTTAAGGATAATTTTTGCTTCTAAGTACTGAGAAAGAATAATCAGGTGCTTGAGAAGTGGTGTCTCTGCTCATCTCCCCACACGTGACTGCTTTCTGTCTGGTGCTTTGTCATGGTGTCTCCAGAACAGACTTCCTCAGCTTCCTTTGTTATCCTCGCCTGATAAATAAACAGCACAAAATTACCGAACTTATTATGGTAATTGAGAGAAGGAAACGGAATGCTGAGCCTGCCCCGCTATCTGTTACGCTGCCATTGCAAAAGTTGGGCGAACCTGTGCCAAACCTCAGCTGATAGTGTAACATCAGCCCCTCTCCTATGCTCTCCCCTTTATTCCCGTAACCCCCCACCCTCGGTCATGATTGCTTTCTGTCCATCTTGAGCTGGGTGTCAGTTCATTTAGATTAACATCAAGTAGTAAATTAAAATAATCACTCAGCAAACACTCTGAGCTCAGTTTTTCCTTTCAGTCAGGAGTTGTGCGAGCTGCTCAAAGCATTCAAGCAGAAAATATTGCTGTCTAGATATTTGTCCTCTGGGTGATAAAGGAGGCATTGTCTTGGGACCCACTCAGGCCTCGGAGCCGATCGTCGCTGTGCATCACAGCTGTGAAGTGCGCTTTGTTATGTGTCTGAGGATTCGGGTTCAGGACCTTGTTTTTCTTGAAATACCAGACTGATCAGAGCTGCATATGTTCGGGGGAAATCAGGGGTCGGTGGTTCTCTGTCCACATTTTTACTAGATTATTCTTGGACAGAACTCTGGGAAAATACCCTGCAGCATAAACCATCCCAAGAGTTTTGCTTTGCTTTAGTTCATTTTCTTTCTTTTTCTCTTTCTTGCATCTTTATTTTTTTCTCTTCATAGTCTGCATTGTTACAGTCCTGGAAAATGCTGGAGTTTATCCGCATGAGTCAGAAACAAAGGCTTACGGCATTGCTGCTTCCTTTTGCTTTGAACCTGGTGCCATAATGTACCTAGTTATAAACCTGCTTCTTTGTGTTCTCATTACAGTACATCTATCTGCCCATTTAGAAATCAAAATGCAGAGTTCGGTCACCTGGGATGAAATATAGAGTGGGCTAAAGAGGTTTTTCACCATTTGCACATGATCAGTGGGATCTTGAAACAAAACAAGGAGTAGATAGGAGAAAACAAATTGGAAATTTTGCTCTGAATGAGATTTTTTTTTTAAATCATAATTATCACTTGTAAATCTTAAAGTCATCACATTTTTATTTCAGCTATTTTGTAGGTATGCTATTGCTAAGAGTGTGAAGGAGTGAAATATTTGTTACTCTAAGTAGTGACAGAAAACCATGAAATGATAAGGAGCATGGTTGCAGCCATAGGAATGAAAATTGAAATTTTTAGTCAATTATCTGAATTTTTACAAATAGTTCTGCATGCTTGGCTTATTGACTACTCTTATCAATTTTTGGCTAGAAATTTGGCATCATGCTATATTTAAACCAAGCTATCTACAGTGAATGTGCTATTTGATATATTCCTTATGTCTGTGTGCTGGCTAAATATACATTTTTCAATTATAAAATTCTCCATTCCTACATAGAAAGAACATTACTATTATAAGCAAAAAAGAAATAAAGAAATGGGATGACATGTATGTATTACAGGCACACATATATGGTCATGCGCATGATGTACTCATGAATGAATGATTTCACGTTCTTGAATTAAATGAGTTCCCCTTTGGGGTGTTTTCATGATGACCCCACTGCAGCCAGCTGTAAAGCTTACCCTTTCGACCACTGTATTTATAGGAACCAGAGGTGCCATTAAAACCAGCAATGCTAAGTCCTTAGATTATGCCAGTGAAAATAAACTGAGAGAATCATCAGAGTAAAGTCATACATGGATTCCAGTCATATACTGTGGTTTGTGATGTTTTATGTCTAGGTCCCAATTTAGTTCATAAATATAGGTAAAAGGAACCAAACTAGAAAATTTCGTTCTGATTTGCTTGGGCTCCAGAGTCACAACCTTATTTAATTCCCCTCTGTCACTGATAGCTGAGTAACCTTGAGTAAATTACCTCGTCACTCTGGTACCTCAATTTTTCTGTCTGTGCATTGGAAATATTATTGATATGTACCTCATATGTTTGTTAAAATTGCTTAATGAATAATGCATATTAAAGGCTTAGAATAATGTCTGGCACATAGATAATATTCAACAAATATTTTATTAGTGATAATGATGATGATAATAATGATAATTTCTACAACAAGAATAAAGATAACACTTATCTAGGAAACACAACTAATGTGGAATAGATTTGTCCTATTTTTCCAAGGTTGGTATACACATCAATATTAGATTGACCTGGGGCCAGGTGCTGTAGCTCCTGCCTGTTAATCCCAGCACTCTGGGAGGCCAAGGTGGGTGGATCGCCTGAGTTCAAGACCAGCCTGGCCAACATGGTGAAACCCCTGTCTCTACTAAAAATACAAAAATTAGCTGGGTGTTAGTGGCATGTGCCTGTAGTTCCAGCTTCTCCAGAGGCTGAGGCATGAGAATCACTTGAACCCAGGGGGGGAGAGAGTTGCAGTGAGCTGAGATCACACCACTGCACTCTAGCCTGGATGACAGAGCGAGACTCCATCTCAAAAAAAAAATTAGGTTGTCCTGAATAAAACTCACAGTTTAACCATTTACTAACCCTGTGCATGGGCAAATTACTTTGTTTTCTATGTAATAGGATAATAACTGGTGACTGTGGTTGTTGTAACGATGAAATTAGACTGTACACATCACTTGCTTAGTACAGTGTGTGGCCAGAAGGGCTGCTCCTAAGTTGTGCCATTCTCCAGGCAAAAAAATAAAAATAAAAAAGGTCTTTTATATAACCAATTTGATTTAAAATAATATTATAAACTTCAAGAGCCAGTTGTTAAAAATTTAGAAAAAGGGGTTGAGAAGAAAATCTTACATTATTTTTCTTGTGCAATTAATGTGTGTGAAAGCTTTTCAGTGTCCAGGTACCATCTGTTCAGGTGCAAGAATCTTCTCTTCATATTTTTTCTTTTATTTTTTGATTTTCAGACTTACTGGGTCTGACTAAAATCACAACTCCCACCACGGAAAAAGCTAGCAATGCTGATATTACTTACTGTGCCATGACTCTTCAAAACTTGTATATATTGTTATAACATTGATCTTCTTGCTTCTGAGCTGCCCTAGTACCATTTTGTAAAAGTCTAGTTACAATAAGACTTCTGTCACTTCATCATCCATTGGGCTGTTCATAGATGCTGGTTTCTGGCCTCTCAAAGGTTGTTTTTGTGCATCATTGATGATGACCACGATTGTGAATCTTACCCAGAGGATGCAGAAAATGTGAAGAATAGCTTATTCCCTGATTATGTTAAGTTTACCATTTAGAATTCTATAGCATACAAATAGAAACAGTATATTTTCTAGCTATGCTTTCTCATGAACTAATCGGGCTGTAATCATTGCATTCCTGTAATGTGATCTCTTCAATGTTGTCTGCATCCCTGCCTTCCACTAGCTGCAAGAGTAGAAAAGGAGGAAGGTACTGAGTAAGAAAAATAGTCCTATTTGTACAAAAAAGTCTGTCCTTTGACCAACATGGCCTAAATCTATCCAGAATTTCATGATGTGACCGCATCGATTGGAGGCAATAAAGGACATTAATGGGAAGGACCCCTTGTTGTGTGGAGCAATGGTCTTGGAAGTCTCAGGGAAGATAGTTGCAGCCACCTTGTAGACTGTCTGAAATATGGTACAGAGGCTGCAGAAGGAATAGGATGACTGCTTGCGATGCCAACAGTAATGGCCCCATGAGTAAGTGATGTCTGGGGTTACCTGCACCACTCTCAGGTGCTGTAGCCTGAAGCCAGCACTGTGATTGGTCAGAAAATGAGTGGCTAAGCATGGACCACACATGGCTCAAGCTCAAGGTTGGGAGAGGACTATAGGGTAGTCCAGAGTCCTAAGCTCCTGGGTCTGATTTGAGAGTCATACAAAATTAGCACATCAGCACTATTATGATACTCCTAAAGAAATACTGTACTGACTAGCAGGAAAAATACATTCACTTAAACAAATTTAGGAATACATAGACTTAAACAAATTTAAGGAAAATTTGATCAAGACAAATTTGAGACTTAAAAAATTTGGACAAATTAGAGTTTCTTGTAGGGTAGGTAAGGAGTGGGAAGGAAAGAAGAGGTACGTGAAGCATAGGCAACAGCCTGAGAGCAGCAGAGTGGAATGCAAATGGTCTAGTTTTTGAGGGAAATGTGGGAGCTGGTAGGGGCACTGAAGTAGGTGCAGATGGAGATTAGAAGTGAAACTGGAAAGTTAGGTGGAGGCCAGGTTTTGAAGAGCTTTGAGTACAAATTATATTCCTATATATTTAAGGAGCTTACATTGTGTCAGGCCCTGAGCCTCAGAGACATGATTGCAGGTTTTGGGGGGAGAAGAGTAAATTGTTGAAAGGTTTTCAAGCAACACAGTGATCTGTGTTTTTGAAAGATTCCACAGGTAGAATGTTAAGAGTTGGATAACAGTGGAAGAGACCATGAAAAAGGAGATTAAAGAGCTATAAAGTTACTTCTGGAGAGTGAATGAAAAGAACCTCAATTAGGATAACAGAATGAGAATGGAGAAGAGGGAAGAATTCAAGGTTCTTGTAAAGGTAAAGTCAGCAGAATTTGAAGACGAATTGAATGAGTGCTGGAGGAATAGACTGGTCGCTTGTTGTCGCTATAACTATGATATCTGTTCATTAATTTAGCTCATGAAATTTTTGTTAAGCAGTGTGTCTCCAAGTGCCCAGCACTGTGCAGGAAATACAGAAGATGGAGCAAGTTGGGTTGTGATGGACTTCCAGAGGGGGGAATCACCTCCATGTTAACTGTGCAGACGGCTGGGCCTCTCTCTGAGTAGGCATGGGTTTGAGTCCAAGGATTTGTGCTTTTAACAATCACTCCAAGTAATGCTTTTCATCAAGAGAGTTTGAGAAATCCTTCACAAAATAATGCATTTGATTTTGGATGTATTAAGATAATTTATATAGAGAGAAATTATACAAGAATGCAGTTATAGGAGATTCTACTACATTCACAAAAGCATCAGAGGCAGAAGATGTTAAAAGGAGATTTGCTAAGCTACTCTGCAGGCTAAAACAGACGGAAGAAGCTAAAACCATAAGGAATAAGCTCCCTGGACAGTGTCTGTCTCTGGAACTGAGAAATGGAGCTGGAAACTTCTGCCAATAGAAATGTCTCATTCGTTGACTGAAAGATTGACTCAGCCTCCCATCCAAATCCAGCTTCAGGCTTTAATATCAATTATGGTGATTGATACTGTAATGTTTTGTTTGACGATGGAGTGCCTGCTGTGAAGCACACACAGTGCTTGTCTGCTGCTCCACTGGAAAGCCAGTAGCAAAGAAGGGAAAGGACCTTCTGACTGGAGAGTGGAGGAGTTAGAAGATGGTTTTATGTTTACTGCAATGCCCTTTGTCCTCATCAGAACTGTGAAGCAGATGGAATTTGATTTTGGTGCAGTCTTCAACAAGGATGCTTTGTGTTATCCGTGCAATCCCCCACTATTCTGAACCACAATATACGCATGCTACACCCCACAAGCCAGAACCCCAAATACCAGATTGTTCCTGGTTTCAGCCCCTAAGATCTAGCTTTTTTTCTCTCAGTCTCATTAATCCTTTTCCCCCCAAAGCAAAGCAGTTTTTATCTGATTGCTTGATTTCTATGAAAATTTGAGTGCATTTTCATGACTTAGTTTATCTGACCCAGGTAACATGAACTTTAATAGGAAACTTTTACAGAGACGGTGTCTTAACCAAAAGAATGACTTAATGATGAAATTTCAGGTAGAAACAGATGTTTGTTCAGATCGAGAGAGGCTAATTAACCAAGTTAAGTAGAGGATGAACAAGGTTTAGGGAAGAGTTCTTTTTACAATTAAAATTTTTAAATTTTAATTATAAGCTCTAAATATCAATGTAGGCCATATCAATTTCTTCATTGGACTACTTAGGACATTTAGATGAGATAACATATATGAAGCCCCAGCTCTAAGACTTGGGATTCAATAAATAACAGTTTTTTCCTTACACCCTCATCCCCATATGGATGAATGTGGGTTGCCCTGTAATCTTTTGCTGCATGTTTCTTCTTTTATTCAGTTAAAAATTCTATTTTATTCTGAAGAGATAAGGTTTAAAGATGGAAATAGTATTTATTGAGTGCCAAGCCATAGGGCTGGGGAATTATAAATATATTACCTCACTAAAATGCTGACAAACAGTCCTGTAAATAACTTACAAAAATACAGTAGAAACAGTTGCTACATGGTACAATTAAGGTGGGAATCCTGGAACAATCATCTTAGGGTAGTGCCATGCTGTTCCTGTGAAAAGTAAGTAACTTGGTGATCATTAAAAACAATAAGACTAGTTTGACTTAATTTTTTATATGTAGAGCATCTTTAAAAATGGAGGAATTCTGCATAGATAGTCCCCAGATTATCACTCCAATTTTGCCAAATGCTCTTAATATCTCTTACTCTCACTGAAATAAATACACCATGAATAAAATGCTCAAGTTTTAGACTACGGATATTATGATATCACTGTGGTGTCTCAGATGCCTTTCCCTTTTTTCACATTCTCTTGCTCAGGGGTATTCTGAATAGTAGAGGGTTGTCAAAGAACTGTGTGCTGGTGGGAAGAAGTTGAGCTACCATGCTTCCCTATTCAACCCTGACTCAAAGTGAATGCATATGCTGTGCATTGGAAATGCTGTCACCAGTATTCTGGCCGTTTGTAGGTATCAAATCACTAACCTTGCCAAAGAATAAGTTTGTGAACCTTCTTTTCAGAGGTTCTGTCTCTGATATTTCAGAGCCATTCAATTATAATTCTGATGCTTTCTTTTATGTGGCAGTCATGGGTTGTCAGCAAGGATAGAATTAAGAGAGGCACGTGAAGTGTGTTACGGCGGCTCATGCCTAAGGATCTCTATTTCTTTTGTTCATGGTGACAAATGACAGCCTTAAAGATATTTGTCCCAATTCCTGACTGTCCCTATGCAGGTAAAAAACTTTCACTGAAGTCAAACAAGCTTCATTGAAGTTAATGGGAAGTAATGCCCTTGAAGGGAAGGGAGAACTAGGGTGATTAATTTTAATTAGCCAAATATAAACAAGCTTGTGTCTACAAGTAGTGACAGGAAAGTGGATATCTGTGACTTTTAACTTAGCTTTGGGGAGCTAGGTATGGCTATTTTGTAGAGAATCAGATGAAAGTATTTCAACTCAGAAATGTAAGAATGCCCATAAAAAATAAAATCCATTTTCCCTGGCTATATCTCTGAGATACACCTTCAACACATTAATTCAACAAAACTCCTAAAATATTACCACACAATAAATACATTTCAGGCCTTAGGGAGAGAAAGATGACTACAGCTAGCACTCCATATGGGGCTCACTTGCAGGTCATGGAAATAGCTCAGTAAACAATTGTGGTACAAGTCACTCATTAGTGCCTCTAATATTTATTTATTGATTGATTCACTCATTCAAGAAATACTCAGCAAAGACTTTCTAAGTGTCTTTTCCTATGACAGAGCGTGTACAAAGTACTACTAGAACCAAATGGGATAAAATTCTTGTTCTGTATTAAATGGTAAGTTATAATCATGGAAAGATACTTAGAGAGAGAAAGCATGTGTCACTGAGCTTAGTTTCACTAGCATTTAGTTAGGCAAAGTGAAAAGGGAAAGATAAAAGTTTGTGGGAACTATATAAGAAAAGATATTTGTTAGGGAAATGAAAATGAAAACCAAATGCAATACCACCTTACTCCTGCAAGAATAGCCATCATAAAAAAAAAAAAAAAATAGATGTTGGCACGGATATGGTGAAAATGGAACACTTTTACACCATTGGTGGGAATGTCAACTAGTATAACCACTATGCAAAACAGTATGGAGAGTCCTTAAATAACTAAAAGTAGATCTATCATTTGATCCAGCAGTCCCACTACTAGTTATCTACCCAGAGGAAAAGGAGTCATTATACAAAAAAGATACTTGCACAGACATGTTTATAGTAGCACAATTTGCAATTCCGAAAATATGGAACTAGCCCAAATGCCCATCAATCAACAAGTGGATAAAGAAAATGTGGTGTATGCATACCATAGAATACTACTCAGCATAAAATGGAATGAAATAATGGTATTCACAGCAACCTGGATAGAATTGGGGATTATTATTCTAAGTGAAGTAACTCAGGAATGGAAAACCAAACATCGTATGTTCTCACTCCTAAGTGGGACCTAAGCTATGAGGATGCAAAGGCATAAGAATGATAGAATGGACTTTGGGGACTTGGGGGAAAGGGTGTGAGGGATAAAAGACTGCACACTGGGTACAGTGTACACTGCTTAGGTGATGGGTGTGCTAAAATCTCAGAAATCACCACTAAAGAACTTATCCATGTAACGAAACAACACCGACTCCCTAAAAACCTATTGAAATAAAAAACAAATTGCCAAAAAGAAAGGTGTGGAAGCATAGAAACTCATAGCATGTTCAGAAAATATTTGAAAATACTACAGTGTAAGGAGCAAACTGCAGCCTGCAAGCCATATCCAGACCACCATTTGTTTTTGTATAGTCCATGAACTAAGAATGCTTTAAAATTTTAAATTGCTAGGGGAAAAAATATAAAGAAGGCTATTTCATGGCATATAAAAATTACATGAAATTTATATTTCAGTTTTCATGAATAAAGTATTGTTGTCTATGGCTGCCTTTGTCCTACAAAGACAGAGTTGGGTGGTAGCAACAGAGACTGTATGGCCTCCATAGCCCAAAGTATTTACTATTTCCCCCTTAACAGAAAGTTTGCCAAAACTTACTCTAGTGTATGAGGTGCTGGTAGATTGAGACAAAAATTAAGAAGTATCTTAAATATTATTTCAGTGAATATGAGCTTTATCTTGTGTGAATTGGTGAACACAATAGTTGAATGATTTTTGTTATGTTAAAAATATAACGCCGGCCGTGGTGTGTCACGCCTGTAATCCCAGCACTTTGGGAGGCCAAGGCGGGTGGATCACCAGGTCAAGAGATCGAGACCATCCTGGTCAACATGGTGAAACCCCGTCTCTATTAGAAATATAAAACATTAGCTGTGCATGGTGGCGTGTGCCTGTAATCCCAGCTACCCAGGAGGCTGAGGCAGGAGAATTGCGGTGAGCCGAGATCATGCCATTGCACTCCAGACTGGGCTACAAGAGCGAAATTCTGTCTCAAAAAAAAAAGAAAAAAAAAATTTTTTTTTGAACTCATTATTCATTTGATAAAATCCTTCATTCAAATGTAAGTGCCACGTGACAACTGAGCCATAGTGATGTTACTTAACAAACCTTTACAATTCCTAAAGAGAATTGAAAGGTAGTTCAGGTATGTCTCAAGGCTTATAGGTCAAAAAGAAAAAAATGAGTTTTAGGTTTAGAAAATCCCAAAGTGGTCATTTGGCACAGACAGTTTCCTGAGGAGAAAAGTCTGATATGTACTTACTGTACGGCCCAGGAGCTAAAGACTGAAAAAAATTGTCATTTTCTTTAAGCCATTGTTTCCGTTATTTTTGAACCAGAATGCTCCCTTTAAGGCCCAAAAAAATTTATAGGCCATTTTGCAACAGTAACAGTTGTACACATGTTGTAAGAAAATGTATAATGAAATCATGCATTTTAAATTAATTTTAATTTAAGATGCTTTTGTATACACAAAAATAGTAGTACAAATGTATGTAAACCTTATTCAATCTTTTGAATAATATTTGGTATATGTGGTTTTAGAAGCTCCTTAAAAAACTAGGGGGAACCAAATGTCCATGTTAAAAAGGCTAGGAATCAATTGATGTATAATGCAATAGAACTATTTTGACTGAACTTCTTAATTAATTGATTTTCATTTGCTTGTGTGATTCCTTACAGCCTGCTCATATTTAAGCCAAAGAAAAACGAGTTTGTTATTAAAAATATCATCAAAACCAAACAATTTGGTTAATTGTATGCTAGGTAATTTCTGGACCTGATTGGATGATTCCTTCCACAATTAATTCCTTGAACAGCTAATTGATTTGTTGCCAGATAAACAGAGAAAGGTCATGCTAAAAATCCAGTCATATCACATGCTCCATTTTGGGTTCTGGGCCCAATCTATTCACTTACCTTTTATCCAGATAAATTCTAAATTTGACTCAGAGGTAACTTACAGAACAGGTCATAAAATACCAATCTTTTGCATTGTAAACAACAACAGCAGCAAAATGTAGGTAGCTCTTCACTTTTTGAAAGTTTTGTTTTTATTATTTTATTTTTTAAATTTTTAATGGCTTAAGTGGTACATGAAAAGTAAAAGGAGAAACACCTTAGCAGTAAACTGATAAATTGATGATACCATCAGTGCTAATCATGCCACAGAAGCCTTCAACTACAGGATTAAAAAGACACCACTGAAAACACATTACGCTCTGGCTTTCTCTTCAGAAAACTAGGCTGAATTCTGCTTAAAATTGCATTCGGTGACTCCTCTAACATTTTGACTGAGGGGTGATCTGGAGGTCAGCGTGGAGGTCAGGAGTAGGGCAATGTGATGAAACGTCCATTTCATTGTCAACCATGCATTTGAATGAAGTTCTTTTTTATAGGCAGAGTAAGAACTAAAGGCCAGTAGGGATAGCCTGGGTTGTCAATTACTGTGTGTTTTATGTCTTGAATCATTGGCCCTAGAACCTGAAGAACTCTTTCTGTCTGTTTGCTAAGAATTGACCCAAGATCCTTTCTCTAACCCCTGAATATGCAGTAAACTTCAGAGTGACTATCTTTGTTATAATTATGATTACTACTCCCAATGTCATTCAGTTTACATATTGCTTTTAACATTTTTATTACCATCACCTCTAATCCACTTGACTTTTCACAATAGTCCTGTATTGGTATTTCCAGTTGACAGATAAAAAACATAATTGATTTTTTATTTTAAAAGACGAAGGCAGACATTTTCTCTGTTTCAGTATATGACATGTCTGTGAGTTCATAAAAATTCAACTGTTCTTCTTAATTATATCTTCTCCTATTATACATCTTGTAGCCAAATAAAAGCACCGTATTGGTCACATCGTACCCCTATCTGATCACCATACTCCTAGCTGAAAATTAGGTCAAAGATGGACCAACAATAGTTTGGTGATAGGCAGTTTTTTAGGAACCTTTTATGGACAAGGCATTATGCTAGACATTGAAAGATATATATTAAATAATATAGTGTATTCATCTTCAAGACATTTTACAAATCCACTGAAAGAAATGTATTAATTTATTGAAGGTCATAGAGAATCTTGTCACTGAATCTTCTTTCTAATCCAAGCATTTTCAGGGAAAAAAGTTAAAAAAAAATTGCTACATTGAAAGATAAACAGAGACTATATATAATAACTATAATTAATATGTTGTTATAATCTTCTCTAAATTAAGCTTTACTGAAAAGTTATGTACTTACTAAGGCCTCAAGACTTGATCATAAAAGACTCATGCAACCCCATAAGGAGTGCTAAAGATCATTTGAGTAAAACATTTAATTCAAGGCTATATAGTGGAATAAGAACTAGTTTATCTATCAGAATACCTGGGTCTAGTCCTGACTTTGCATGAACTATTTTGATCTTTGAACTTAAGTTACTTAATAGCATCTTTAAAACAGTGGTGGAGTTAGAGTAGAAGAACTAAGCTTCTTTCACTTTAAAAACTCCATTACTTTAAATTTTAAATTACAAACTAGTACATATTATAAGATCTGTGTAAATGCCAGTCTTATCCATGTTAAATAAGGTTCCCACTACTTGTTTTCCACAATAGGAGACTGAAAATGTAATACAGAACCGTGATTTGATTTTCCTAGACTTGCTGAGAGTTCCTCTCTACCCCAGTAATGAGTAGGAGTGACCAGCTTTCATTATTGCATAGATTGGAATAGATGATGTTAGAAATATCGGAAACCATAGCAAAGTAGAAGAGGAGGGTAGAGAAGTGAAGCGGCTTACAGAAAAGTTTTGTTTTTCAGCATATAATAAGACAATTTCACCCACTCCGCTGGGCCTTTTACATCAAATGTCTGAATCAGAGTAACAAATGCCTATGTACTAATGAAAATTTTCCCAAATAGAGAGGACCCACTACATTATTTCATTAAAATGAAAACACAAAAATAATTATTTAATAAATTAAATCACAGTTTTAACAAATATTTACTAAAGAATCATGAAGTATTGCCTTGGCTTCTAAGAAGACTAATAGGGATTTTCAACTTCGCTAAGCTTAGTTCTTTGTTAGAGGCAAAGTCATAGTGAAATATCAGCAAGAACGCTAACCCTTGGAGTTCGAAGGGGTCTTTATCTCAATTGCTTTTAAATAGCGTTAGGCGTGCCCAAGCGGAGGAACCAAGGTGAAGGATCTTGTGTGGATTGACTGTCGGGCTGACTGATAATTCCTACTGAGATAAACTTTAATGCCATCCCACAACAAGATGCTGGGATGGGATTTAGAGCCAATGTAAGCTCTAAATGGAGTTTTACTGTGAAACAAAACACCTGTCTTTCATCCCAAGCTAAATTGACAAGCAATAATTTAGTTGTCTAAACTGAGAGCTTTCAGGATTCCAAACTGCATAATGTCAAAAGACAATGTATGAAGTTGCACTTGGAAGTTCAAAGGTAGAACGCCATGTAGGCAAACATATTAAATGACTGGCCTTTTCCTCTCTCTCTTAGTCCTTTCTTGCGTTCTCTCTCCCAGTTTCCTCTGCTACTATATTTTTGGGGGTGGGGGAGTGACTGGTGAGGAATGTGGGGAAGAGAGACTGTAACTAACTATAGAAATTGGCTAGTAGATTATAACAAAAGCATTTTCTCCCTTTTACTTTCCCCAAGGTGAGCACTTCCTGTGTTCAACTGAATTAATCAGAGATCACATCTACCAAAATAGAAACACAAGAAAAGAAATAGAGAATACTTAAGCAAGATTACTAAATTCCTCCTTACATAAATGCAAAATAATATAGCCTAGATTTTGTAGCACATTTTTCCATAGGAATTATTTTATTTCTTCTATATTCCACTTCAGTTGTGCTTGTTAAAATTAGGGTACCTGACATCAAAGAGGCCAAATTTAGTTCCCTACACTTGACCACATTTCATACTTATCCCTCAAGAATTTCCTTTTAGGATAAATAGTAAAAATAACCATGGCCTTTGTTTCTCCAAACTAAAATCTCTCTCTCTCTCTCTCTCCCTCACACACACACACACAGAGAATATTTCTTTTACTTTTTTTTTTCTTTTTTGGAGGTTCACAAGCGATCTCTTCTTCTGTCTTCTTTTCCAAAAGAAAAAAATGAGGGAAGCAGGGTCGATTAGCAAAATGAAACAGATACTGATACAAAAGTAGTCAGCTAGTTCTGATTGGACTTTGCCAGCTGTCAAGGAGCATTTCTGTGTTTTGTTAATGAAGTAGTATTCACTTTTTTGGACTGCCATTGGCTGACATGTTTAGTGTAATGAATGCTAAACTGAGCCTAGATCATTTTTTAAATCATAGCTTGGGGCTTAACAGCCCTTTAAATGAATTCTATAAACAAGATAGTTGTTAATTCTCAATCAATGTATCACTAATCATCAAATAGTATTACAAGAGACTGCCTTTTAAAAACTCAATAAACCTTATTAAAGTTACCAAATTATCCATTCAGGAATTATTTTCTCATTCAGAGAATGTCAAGATTTGAACAGAAATATATTTGAAGATATGTATTCCTGTGGATTAGTAAAGGAGATGTGTGTGTGCGTGTGTAAATGTGTGTGCCTTCATAAATTAATATGGCCTCAAGAAATGAGTAACTAACATAGCCTTAAATCTGTAGTCATTAATAAAAATGTAAACTATATATCACAGTGAGTTCCATGTATCTTTAGTTTGCTGACGCCCACTAGCAAGCATTTCATGAGAGGAACCTAAGTATGGCAAAAACTAGAAAAGTTTATGTAAGCTATTCTTTACAACAGCAACAAATTCCTCCCTTTTACTTTCGCACTATAACAATACAGGCTATATTATTTTGCATTTATGTGCAGTGTTTTAAAATTCATCTACAATTCCATAGACTCAACACTTGGCGAGTAGTTTAGCGATTCTAGCTCATCCCATCGCTTCTACTGTACTGCAATTCTGCTTTACTTTCTCATGGGATTCTAGAATAGTGCCTGGCATATAGTACATGGTAAATATTTGTTTCATAAATGAACACATGCAGGTGGAATATAAAAAGAGATGTCAAGGCAAATGACATTTATTAACCATCTATTATTCTCAATGTTAAGGTATGTTTTGGACCTGTTATGTAACCCTAAGAGCAACCTCATTAGGTAGGTAGTATTATTCCCAGGTGTAATATTAATTTTTAAATTTAATTATATATAACCTTAGATTCAAACACACATTTAATATTATTCTAAAATGTAATTTTTTACTTGAATTAATTTAACATAGTTATAGGAATGATATTCAATATTTTATGTATATAGTTTTAAAAGTCAAATGATGATCCAAAGCTTACAATGGTAGTTTTCTCTCGCTTTCCCCCTCTTCCTTGCCCTCTGAGGCCAGTTTCTCCAGAGTGGTATTCTTCAGCTTTTTGTCTAGGGCTATTATGATGTTTGAAATGCCTTACAAAGGAGTGACAAATTTAGCATATGTCTTCAGCAGAAAGGTAATACTGGAAGTGTGTTGAAGGCTAAATGAGATTTATCCCTAGCTAGATGAGGATAAAGAGGAACAATTGTAAGTCAAGGAGAAGCAAGTACAGGGATTGAAAGTTTAGAAGTTTCTGGTATGTTTGTGTAGATGAGAGTATAAGACGCCTGCATGTGTTGGCTAGATCAAGGAATATAGTCATCAAGAATGATACTGGAAAGATAATACTTGACTGTTGCATAAAGGAGTTAAAATGCTATGTTGAGAAATTTGTATTGTGTAATGTATGTAGACAGCAAAGTGAAAGCTTAAGAAGACACCACAACCACATTTTAGAAAGATTTGGCAACATTGTGGAGAGGGGATTGGGAAGGGAAGGAATTGGATTTAAACCTGCTAGTCGGGAGGCTATTGCAGTCACCCATGCAAGATGCATCCATGGCCTGAATTGCAACTATTGTACTGACTGTGGTCACTGCAGAGGCGCTGGCAAACAGCTCAACTCTCACTCCTTCATCAGTAACTGAATTCCAATTGTGTTTCTGCGTCCATTTCTCAATGAGGCACCCACATCCTCATTTCAGGGATAAATCCAGATTAGTCCAAGGAAATTATAGAAAATCCACTGAATTTGTTAGTGATTGGCTGAGGGGTATGCATGTGATACAGTTTGATTAATGGGATGTGAGGGGAGTTTTGCTGGAAGCTTTTGAAAAATATTTCTTCATTTTATAAAGAGACACTGGTCTAGACAGTTCCTCTTCTTCCAATGGATATACTCATGTTCAGATGCAATATTTTAAACTATAGCAAAATATCTGACCATGTTGGAGGGCAGAAAGGAAGAACCTGGGCTTTTTATTACATTGTTTTATGCCTGACTTAATTCTTATTCTTTCCATAGCAAAAAATTTTCCTTTATCTAAACTAGTATATCACTTTTCCTCCAAATAATATCTTGCATTTAGGGAATACTGTTATGTGCCAAGCATCACCTAAGACAACCCTATGAAGTAGATTCTGTGGTTATCAAGGGATAATAGTAGAGAAAGACAGGGTGCAAGTTTGAAAAATGTATAAGAAGTAGCATCAGTAAGTTTAGAGACTTGATATATTAGATAAAAGACAAGATATAAAAATAATTATATAGTTATTTGGTTTTTAATTGAGTGACATTGGTGAATGATGCTATGATTAGCTGAGCCTGCAAATAAGAGCAGAAGTTTTGGGGTACAAATTAGAAACACTATGTAGATGAGTTTAGGACTGGTTAAAAATGTCTGGAATATGTTCAATAGTTGGGAATGTAGGATCAGGATTTTTAATTACAGTTTCATTGTCATGTCTGTAGTGGGTACTTAGCAAATGCTTCTGCAATAAAATCAATTAATAAACAAACTAGTTTTGAATATATATAGAAAGAAGCATCCTCTTTTCTCTACTTCCAACTGCCACCACTTCACTCAGATGAATATGTAATCAAACGTTAATGGAATAAGAAGAGTGAGAATATAAAATATCACTGAAGCAGACTTAATCTGATGCACATGTAGGTAATAAATAGCAATGATTAACTCCTATTTTCCAAAGACCCGTTGGGTATATTTTTTACCCATATGAATTCATATGGGTAAAAATTCATATTCAAATATCAATTCAAAGTCAAACACAAATCATAAATATTTTTATCTCTTCACCGGTATTTTTAGTTAACCAACTAACAATTAAATCATCCCATAAGGTAGCTTTTTCAAGTGCCTTGTGTATTTTCTTCCTGAAAGCATTAGCAGCGAGGTCCAACAGCCCCGTGACACTTTGGGGATGACAACTAAGGAACAACATGGTGCAATGATTCATCTGTCATGATCCTTATGTTTTAGGTGCATGTGGCAGAGATGTAGGTAAGACAACTAAGAAATGTACCCCTGAACAATAAATATTTTCTTAAAGTGACGTGACAACACAGTAAATGAGTTAAATCAAGGGGGAAAATAATTTCTTTTAGAAGTGAGATACTCAAGACTCAAAGGCGGATACAAAGTGAGAATCAACTACTAATAATCAATAATTCCAGTCAGCCAACGGCTTTGTCCATGTACTCATTTATTCTAATTATTTGTTTATTTGTATACCTTTACTGATCATTTCCAATGTGCCAAGCACTTTGCCTGTGCACAGAGTTGCTAAACTAAAAGTTATTTGAAGATAGGAAATGTCTCCCAAATTCCCAAAGCATTGCAGAGGCTAAGCAGCTTTTTAGGGTAAAGTGAACTGCCCTAGACCTAGGGAAGAGTGAAATAGCAAAACCAAACATGGTCCATGGGATTCTTGTGTTGCAATCCACATGAAGTACATGTAAATTGTCCCTCAGTTGAATGACCAGGTGATTCTAATAGACTTGGTTCTCAAAAGTATTGACAGTTTATTCGGGTAATCAGTAAATAAATAATTGTTGTTGTTGTTGTTGTTGAGACAGAGCCTCACTCTACAACCCACACTGACGTGTAATGGCACGATCTCAGCTCACTGCAACCTCTGCCTCCCAGGTTCAAGGAATTCTCCTGCCTCAGCCTCCCGAGTAGCTGGGACTACAGGTTTGTGCCACCAAACCTGGCTAATTTTTGTATTTTTGGTAGAGACAGGGTTTTACCATTGTTAGCCAGGCTGGTCTTGAACTCCTGGCCTCCAGTGATCCACCTGCCTTGGCCTCTCAGAGTGCTGGGATTACAGGTGTGTGCCACTGAGCCCAGCCTCAGATAATCAATCAATAAATAACCCAACCACTGGTTTGACAGTTGTTATTCAATTAGTTGGTTTTAAAGACACTGAATACCTAATAATTCAGATTCAAATCCTGGCGTGACACTTTCCATCTTCATATCTGTTGTTAAGCTTGCCATTATATTTAGGTACTTTATCTTCTTACCTTGAAAATGGTGATGAATATGACAACCACCTAGAGTGATACACGAATTACATAGATAATATAAAAGGCTAAGCATAGCATGGAGTACAAGGGCTCAGCTAAAGGTAGAGCATGTAATTAGTTCTGTTTTGTCATAAGGTTGGTGCAATCTACCTTAAACATTTATATATACAGTATTTGACCAAGGATGTCTGGCAGCAGTCTACTTCTGTTTTTGTTTTACCTTAGAATTCACAGGCAGTTAGATATTACAAGTGGTGTGGATTTTCACCATTGTTTTTCAGCTGTTATTACTCTAAACAAGCAAGAACTCTGAAAAAAGACTGGAAATTATAGATTAGTAAAAATAAATCCTAGGCGATCAGTTCCATTTGGTGGGAACTTCATTTGCTCTGTTTCATAGCCATAGACAAGATTATGAGTACAGTGTCTCCATCAGAAATATTTCAACTATGAAAAAAAAATGAATATAAAAATCTAATAGCAGATTTAGGTAGTCCAGAGTTCAAATATATTATTATGGACACAAGCATTTTATTTTTTTGTGCTCTGTCATTTTCTTTCTATTGGCTTTGGGACTTGAGTCTGATGGTTGTTGCCTTATGATTATAAGGTGGCTGCTACAGCTCCAGGCTTTATTTCTGCTTTCCAGACAGAAGAATGGCAATTCTTTTTAATATTGTGAAGTTTTATATTTTTGTTGCAGGAGTACTATCCTCCTTGGCAGCCTTTCAATTAAATATTGTAGGCCAAAAGTGGGTCAGTCAATATGACCATCATTACACTATGCAATTTCAATAATTAATTTAGACCAAGGGGATAGGTAATGGCCTATCCAGGGATTGTCACAACCTGAACTGAAAGGGAGGAAAAGCAGTAAACAGCTATTGGGAATTGGGATAAGAACAGTCTTCCATACTCCATGCAAGTCTGTGGTTAAGCTTGCTATTATATTTAGTTACTTTACCTTCTCATCTTTAAAATGGTTATGAATATTTTGTTTGGAGGTGTTTGGAGTATGGAAGACTGTTCTTCTGTAGTCCCAAGGGAAATTATGTTTGTTTTAAAATTAAGGACAATTGGGGCACTTACATGACAAATAGGATGACCTTGGACAAGTTATTGAGCCAATTAGAGCATCAGTTTTCTCATATCTAAAACAGGAAAAACAAAAGCAATCTGAGAGGTTTGAAATCTTCTGGGTCCATCTCGGCTGATAAATAGTTTCTCAATAAATGTTGGTTGTCCACTGTGAAATGTTAATCAAGTTTATTTTGAAATTCTAAAACTCAGTTTCTTCCTCAGTAACATGGGTTTGATAACAGTGAGGCAATCTTGGAAAGCATTCAACACAGCTTCAAATAGTACAGCTCAATGACTGTTAATCATGATAATGGAAGATGATCAAGATAATGATCCTGATCTAGGCTGGTTAGTCTATTTTTGTGCTCTTCAAAAATCCAAGGAAAAATACTTGGCTGAAAATAGTTGCACAACTTTGAAGACCCACTCCAAGGAAGATTCCTTGGGGCCTTGAAGGATCCTTAGTCATTGACAATTTTTTTATTAAATTCAAAAGTAGCACTGAAGGTTGGTAGTTCTTAATTTTGTTGGCTCCTATCAGTGAACACTTTAAAAGGGATGAGTGAGAACTCTTTGAGTCTTTTCTGAAACTATTTATTTACGAATTTTGTAAAGAGACATGGAAAATATCTTTTTCTCTCCACTGTCTTCCCACCACTCACCCTGACTATAGAGCTAACAAAATTCATTTATAGGAGCTCTAGTTCTTGGGAAACAAACTCCTTCAAATCCAATTTTTCTCTGATGGTTTTAAGAATTTGTTTCAGTATATCCAGCAGGACTGGCTTCTGCTTCAGGCTAGACCAGCCTACCCAGAATTGTCACAGGTTAAGCTCTGGACTGCAAACTTTGCTAACATGGAATTAAGGAGCAATGGATAAAACATTGTTCTCCTAAGTGATGCTCTGAGAGTTCCTCTTGTCTTATTTCTTGAGAAATTCTGGAAAGTGTTTTGTTTCTTCTCCTTTTCCCTTTGTCTCCTCTCCCTCACATCCCAACAATTATACCACTTATAAAATATTCCAAAAAAAAAGACCCCTTTCATTCGTCATGGTGCCTTCATGGTGAGGAGCTCTTGAAGCCTGAGAGTTTGGTAGAGGATTTCTCTGAGTAAAGTCTGAGAATCTGAAAGGATCCCTTAAACTCTAAGCTCAGCTGCCCAGGGCTTCTAAAATTGGAGGAAGAACCAGATGGAGTTGAAAAAGGAAAAATGTAGCGGAAAAAAAAAAATGAAGACACTTGGGCTTTCTAATGTCCTCAATCTGCTTCTTGTCTTGTGTTTCCTATTTTGCTTTCTTTAACTTCTACCTTTCTCACCCCTCTCCAGGCCTGCAACCCAAATGGTTACTGTTTGTCACTTGTATAGTAGTAGAAACTCAATCCCTATAGCACTGCCTCCTGGCTGCCTCTCCCTTAGTTCAGGTATGGAGAGAACAATTGCAGCCTCCCCTACTTCCCATCATTCTGCAAGCCCCAGGGCCTCACCCTGATGGAAGGCATTTTCCTACAACTATAAGGTTATCCCCAGCCCACAGTATAGACCTTCAGCACCTCCCTCTGCTTGTACAACTGAGGTTGCTGATCACCACATGTAAGGTTTATAATGATATGGCTCTTTCCTGCTTCTCTGGGCTTCTATCCTGCTCTTTCCCCATATTACTTCTAGGTATAGCCACTCTCAACTTCTTGATACTATAGGACTTCCCCTGCCTGTTTGTTTGGTTGGAGTCCTGTGCTTCATTGGCCTCTTGGTTCCAGGGATCACCAATCCAATTTAATTTTGAAGTCAGTCTGAGCTCCTCTCTTTATCTAACAGCCTATAGCCAGTCCATCAGGAAATAACATGAGCTTTACCTTCATAATATGTTCAGAATATGAACTCTTCTCAGAACCAGAGCAATAGCCCTAAGGTGAGCTCCCAAATACAACCCACATCTGCTTGATCCACTCCTGCATCTCTTCCCACTCCTCTTTCCAAAGTCTTCTTCTCAATGAGCCCAGCCTGACTCACTGTCTTATGCCCGTCCCCACATCCCTGATCCCCTTATTCTACTCTACATCCTTTTGTTTCCATAGCACTTGTCATCTTATAGCATCCTGTATATGTTGTTTTCGCCTGTCTCCCCACCCCCACCTTAGAAGACTATTAACTTTTTGAGGTTGGGAATCTCTGTGTGGGTTGAATGAAGGATTGTGCAGGAAGTGATAGATTTTTTCTTTATTTAACACACATTTCTATAATACTGATCATATACCAGGCACTATTCCAAACACTTGCCAAACTTAACTTATTTAAACTTAATATCAAACCTATAAGGAAAGTTATATTATTATCTCCACTATACAGGTCAGGATAACAAGGTGATATGGCCTGCCAGGACACATATCTGGCCAGGACCACAGCCAGGATGTAAACACAGGTAATCTGCATCCTGAGTCCCTGCTCTTCACAATGGCACTATTTGGCCACTCAGGGTACTATTCTGAGTAAATGAAGGAATAGATGCTACTGTTTACTACCTTTTTCCTAATTAGGAAACGTTAGCTTCTCTGCCTTAGTACTTACTATATTGTATTATAATTCCCCCCTACCGCTAGGCAGTGAGCCCCTTGAGAGTGAGGACCAAGTTCAGGAACTGGCCCAGCAGAGGACAGCCATGAATATTTGCTTTCCCAAGTGGAGCTGAAGGAAAAAGAGTCATGAATTTAGAAAATATAGAATGCAAAATGCCTCAAAAATTGAGATCAGCTATTCAGAAAAGCAGAATTTTGCTGTTGCTCAAGGACAGACATTTCCTTGCCTGTCTGACAGGTTTTTTTTAGACAGATTGTATTATCCTAAACACAAGTTTGTTAAAACTCAAATAAACCTAAATAATGAGACTATCAGTGATTGAAAAGACAGGCTGGGTGCAGTGGCTCATATCTGTAATCTCAGCACTTTGTGAGACCAAGGTGGGTGGATCATTTGAGCTCAGGAGTTTGAGACTAGTCTGGGCAAAAATGGAGAAACCTCGTCTCTACTAAAAATACAAAAATTTGCTGGGCATGGTGACATGCACCTGTAGTCTCAGCTACTCGGGAAGCTGAGACAAGAGAATTGCTTGAACCCAGCAGGCTGAGGTTGCAGTGAGCCGAGATTGTACCACTGCACTGCAGCCTGGGGTGATATTCTATTTCAAAAAAAAAAAATTAAAAAGGTAGAATAAAAAAAGAGTACATTTCTCTAATAGTGCCAGTCTTTCTATTTTTTTATTATTATTGTAAGTTAGTAACTATATTAAGTGACCGTTTGATATGAGGAAATACAATCATGAGATGCACAATGTTCATTCACTTTCTCAGCCATAGGAGGCGCTGTGCCTAGCTCTGCAAAGGGTACAAAGAGGGCTGCTGCACACCCTCTATGGGAGTGGTGGCTCTCTACTTAGAAAGGTGGAAATAATAGGCATTAAAAGGGATAGAAGAAATCCAAGTAATTATATCAGCAATAACAATATTAGGGGTCACCATACTAATAGCTAATACTTTAAAACTCTTTTGACTTATCAGGTATTGTGCTAAAATCTAGGTTCACTTTCCATTTAATTTTTATAGTGATCCAGTAAAATTCCTATTAATATCCCCATTTTATAGATGAAAAGACTGAGATTCTATAGAACTTAGGCAATACACCTAGTGACACAGTGCCTGGGTTGGGAAATGACCCTAGATCTAATGGACGCAAGAGTTTATGTTCTAAGATTAAATTTAATAATGGAAAACCCAGGATCTGGAAAAGGATGGGTTGCTAGGTCATGCATTATATCTCAAACCTATGCAAAGAAAATAATTATCAAAGGAATTAATAGGAGTAGTCTGAAACTATTATGATTACTTATTTTTTCATGATGATGATAATGTTGAAATAGTGAATCAGAACTTTTTATATTCTTACCTATGTAAAAATAAAAGGTACTGTATTTGGAGTCTTAGTTGGAGGTTATTCTTGTGGATTATTTTTTGTCCATTTTCCTCTAGCTTTCTTCCTTCTTTCCCTTTTGCTATCTAATATTGATGTATTGTACTTCCATATCAGATCAAAAGCATATGGGATTTTGAACTTATTGACACTGTTCTGTTAAAAATTACATTTAGAAGCATGTTAAAAGGTCACCTCTCTGGTTACTTATTTCTTGACACTTTGCTAGCACGGACTGTAGCCTTGGTTCATTAGTCAAGGATATTAACAGCCAGGGTTCGGCTTTCTGAGGTCACGTGGTACAGTCTGGGCCCACACATATTTCTAATGCTTGTTAGAGTCTTTATTCTTTAAGAATTTCCCATTAATCTTTGCCCAAGAAGTGCAATAATAGGTTAGTTAGTCATCAGATACAAATCAGAATCATTTCTACAAGTACCTTTAATAGCATTCATTAGTTCTGTGCTTATGTTTTAAGGGAAAAGAAGGTGGGGGAGGAAAATGCCCCCTCTCCAATACAGAACCTTTTCCATCTTTAAGAGCATCTCATTTTGGAATCATTGAAATTAAGACACAGAGAATGTGCCAAATCAAATGCAGAAAATGTGCTTTTCCTGTGGAAATGAGGGCTCCTACAATTCTGACTCCTTTTTTTTTTTTTTTTTTTCCACATAGAGGCATCATCTTTGATCATTATCAGGTTTTACAACTCATTGTTCCCTTCCAGTCCACAGGGTGAGAGAATCATGTAAATGGTCAAACAAACACTTGGATTATAGAAGGCGCTTGATGTTAATAATGACAATAAAAAATATTCACCTAACTTGGATAGATTTTGTATATAGATAGGGTATGTGTGTGTGTGTGTGTGTGTGTGTGTGTGTGTGTGTGTGTGTGTGTATGTCTGTGTGTGTATGTGTGTCTGTGTGTGTACTCCCCAATCATGGGGAAAGGACATATCAGAAGATCAGGAAATGCATTATACAATTTTTGTATGCAATATTAGTCCATTTCTTGGCAGAGACCCAAATCTATTGTGGAGAGAAAGTAATAGATGAACTAACTAGGGACTCAGACTTACTGGCTAGTGTCCAAGAAACATTAAAAAATTGAGTACTGAACATAACAAGTAGGATGGTGCATGCAAATTTAGATGTCTTATTGAAAACAGCACATTTATTAATATATTAGACTTGGAGACATGAGGGTGTTTTAATACCTACTCAGAAATTACTCATGGGTCAGCTTCACAGAAATATCACTTGCATAAGTGTGAGCTTTACAGAAATGGTGCCAAGCATGAGTGATCGTGGCTGGAATATTCTAAAGAAAACTGGAATGCCTGCAGTTAATGATATTATATTTTTAATGTAAAACTTTTTAAGAATGCAAATCTCATGTTAAATGTTCTTATCACAATAAAATAAAACCTCTAAAGAAAAATGATTAATAGGTAAAATATGTTATTGTCATTGTCAAATGTCATCTTTCTTCCTAATTCTTAAGAAACTACTTAACGTAACTTTGATGCCTTCTATGTGTCAGGTTTTCTTACAAGACAGTAGGAATATCCAGATAGAGTAAAAAGATTAAAAACATTATTATACAGGAACTATATTTTTGTCAGATTTACTTAAGGTAGAACTTACAAACAGTAACGTTTTCCTTTTTAAAATGTACAGCTTGAGGAGTTTTGACAAATGTATACAGACATATAACCATCACTTCAATCAATATACAAAATTTTTCCATCATCCCATAAAGTTCCCTGCTGATTCTCTGTAGTCAATGCCTTCCTCAGACCCCCAGCCCCTGGCAACCACTGATCTGATGTTTGTCCCTGAAGTTTTGCCTTTTCCAAAATGTCATATAAATGAAATCATACAAAATATAACCTTTTGAGTCTGTTTCCTTCACTTAGCACAATGCTTTTGGATATATCCTAGTTGTTTCATATATCAGTAATTCACACCTTTTTATCACTGAGTAGTATTTTATTGGTTTATACATTATCCAGTTGATGGACTTTTGAATTGTTTTCAATTTTGGTGACTGTAGATAAAGCTGCTGCAAGTGTTTGTGTACTGATCTTGTCCATTATGTGGGCTTGTATTTTCAGTGGGCAAATACCTGGGAGTGAAATTTCCAGATAGTATCGTAAGTATTTGTGAACTTATACTTACAAGAAACTGCCAAAGAGTTTTTTAAATGATTCTACCATTTTGCTTTTGCACCACAATGAATGAGATTCTTCCGCATCCTTGTTGACATCATCAGTTATTTTAATTTAAGCCATTCTAATCAATATGTAATGGTATCTCATCATGGTTTTTACTTGCATTTTGCTAATGACTAATAATGTTGAGTACCTTTGCATGTGCTTATTTGTCTACCAGGTATCTTATTTGGTAGAGTGTGTGTTCTAATCTATTGTCCATTTTTAAAAATTGAGTTTTCGTCTTTCTTGTTGAACTCTTTTGTGAATTTAAATATTATTTTCTAATGTGCTAAATGGAGATAATGCCTATTTCACTGCTTTTTGTGTGAAAATAAAGGAAACATATGTACAGTTGACCTTGAACAACATGGATTTGAACTTTGTGTGTCCACTTATATGCAGATTTTCTTCCTTCCTTGCCACTCCTCAGACAGCAAGGCCAACCCCTCCTTTTCCTCTTCCTCTGCAGCCTTCTTAATGTGAAAACAAGAAGAATGAAGAGCTGAATGAAGAACTGGAGGCCAGGCGTGGTGGCTCACGCCAGTAATCCCAGCACTTTGGGAGGCTGAGGCAGGAAGATCATGAGGTCGGGAGTTCAAGACCAGCCTGATCAACATGGTGAAATTCCGTCTTTACTAAAAATACAAAAATTAGCTGGGCATAGTGGCACATGCCTGTAATCTCAGCTACTCAGGAGGCTGAGGCAGGAGAATCACTTGAACCTGGAGTTGGAGGTTGCAGCAAGCTGAGATCATACCACTGCACTCCAGCCTGGGCAACAGAGCAAGACTCCGTCTCAAAAAAAAAAAAAAAAAAAAAAGAATGAAGAACTTTATGGTGATCCAATTCCACTTAATGAGCAGTAAATACAGTTTCTCTTATGATTTTATTAATGATATATTCTTTTCTCTAGTTGACCTTATTGTAAGAGTACAGTACATAATACATATAACATACAAAATATATGTTCGTTGATTGTAAGGCTTCAGGTCAACAGTAGGATATTAGCAGTTAAGTTTTAAGGAAGTCAAACATTGCATGTGGATTTTCAACTCTATGTGGAGCCAGTGCCCCAATTACCATGTTGTTCATGGGTCAACTGTATACAAAAATACGTATCATAGTGTCTAATTGTAGGTGTTACATAAATAACAATTACTCTACTTCTATTATTGTAAAATATAATTCCTTTCCAAAAATACATACCACCATCTAGTTAAAATCAATGTATTTTCCTATCTTCCAGGTAATGTCCCATCTCAACCGATTCATCATATTACCCTAATCTCAACTAACCTTTAATAAAGTACTAAATAATATCTAGGACATTGCATGGTAACAGATAATCCAACAATCTTTGCAGGGTGATCTTCATTATTTTAAGACAGAAATGTCATCTAAAATCTTGAGGAGTGGGGCTGTATTGGCTGAATGACCATTTGGTGCAGTTGATTTGTAGTGAGATGACTTCAGCAGATGAATCTTTTTAAAATTTTTAAATAATTACACACATTCATAGGGTACATGTAATATTTTGGTACATGCATATAAAGTATGATGATCAAATCAAGGCATTTAGGTTATTCATCACCTCAAACATTTATTATTTTTTGTGTTGGGAACATTTCAAACCTTTTCTTCTGCTATTTTGAAATACTCAATAAGTTATTATTAACTGTAGGCACCCTACTGTTCTATCAACTATCAGAACGTATTCTTTCTATTGGTCATTAGGGCTTCCCTTCCTTTTTGTTGTTGTTAAACTGCTCTATTTCATTAGTGATTAGAGAATGCACATTAAATCAACTACTCCCTCCTACCATTTTACAAGTTTTAGACAGAAATTGAAATCTTATCACAAAGGGTTCTTAACAAAGTAAGAATGTGGAAATTTCTATGCCTTATTGATAGAGGTGTTAAATTGTTAAAAAAATTTGGAGAAAAATTTGGCAATGTTGAAAAATGTTGAAGATGTCCATTTCCTACCACCCAATAATATTATTTCCAGATATATACGTTGGAGAAGTAGTCTCATACTATGAAGAGACATGTTCAAATGTGTTCCCTGAAGCATTATGGACATAAAAAAGCATTCACTTATTTTTTTACTACTAACAAATATGTTAAAAAAAAACAATTTCTATATCTAATTAGACCTTTAGCCTTTCCTTTTTCTGGAAGTTACTTTCTCCAGAAAAATCTACTATGCCCTGTTATGAACTGGCCATCTTATATGTCATGTTTTAAGAGAATCAGAATCACCCAGGAAGGTTTCTACTACCTAAGTAAATTCAGCATTGTGCACAAGAAAATGTGCACTCCACAGGCAAATTTGAAAAAGAGTCTGCAAGAAGTCTTTAAGGAGCAAATTGGGAAATTTAGATAATTTCTTGCTGAAGTGCTTAATATCTGGTAATATGAGTACTTGAAATATCTTTGAAATGCCAGTTGGGAAAGGAAAGAATTACATTTTCTAGAGTATAACCTTGAGGCACTAGGGCCCTCAGATAAAGAGTTTGTACCCTCTGGTTCCCTTTCAGAAAGAGAAATAATCATACAGTACACAGTAAGTTCATGCTAAGTGCTGATCAAAAAAGTGCATCAATATACCTTCAGAAGCCTCTTCTGTATCTTCCACATTGCCACATGGAGTATTATATAAAAATTATTGGCATTTAGCAATTTAATAATAAACTCTAGGTCTTGAAAACTCCTGAATGATTTAAAATATTTGGTTTTGCCCAATGAGCTAATTAAGCAAAATTTTGAATAATGTAATTTGAAGTAATAAATACCTGATTTGGGGGAGTCAACTCTATGTTACCAAGAAAATTTTATACATGATGCATCTCTAGCAAGATGATCAAACCAATATACCCATACTTTGCTAGAACCAAAATGCACTGTGATATATTATTAAATATTATTGCCAAGAAGCAGAAAATATGCATGCTATTTTACCCAATAATTCTACTTGCATGGCAAAAAAAGGAACCAGCTATATTCCTCAAGATGTTTACTACAATATTATGTTACATAAAAATATTATAAAGAATGCAATGCCACAATATGGTATTAATTAAATTATTGAGCACATCTAATTACTTGAATATTACGCAGATCTTCAATATAATAAATTAAAACAATATGTTAACAAAAGTGAAGGACTTGATATATATAAAAATGCTGCTCTGTACTATGATTAAAATTATACCAAATTTATGAATTCATGTGGACAGAAACTTGAGAAAAGATGGTAAAGAGTGGTTCACTTTTTGGGGTGTTTTAGGGCCATTGATAAAGTTATTTTTTATTTTTAACATTTTATTACTTTCATTTCTCATGATATTTTAAAAGAAATAACTTCACATACAACACCTTATTCCTTGAGCTGATTTATTTAGAGCTATGCCTCATCCCTACACACAATGGCCAACATTAATGTGAGTTTTCTGCAGATATCTAGCACAAAATAAATCCATACTCTTTGCTTAAATAAATCACATCATTTTTAAATAGAAGAAATCCTTTTCTTCTTTCCTTTTGGGCTCCAGCAGGTGGGATCACCTACATAAGATATATCTGCCCTAATGTATTCCCTATGACTTTAGCCAAGCTTTCCCTGAGTTTATATAATCTGAATAACCTTAAAAACTAAATAAATAAAAATCTGAACAGGTGGACTTCTAAGCAGCAAGAGTTTTCTTAAGCTCTCGTGGCTCTAATTGTTACATGCAAATTGTTCAATAAATAACGTTGGCCATAAAAAGAAAAGATATTAATTAAGAAGAGGATTTAGGCTGACTCAGTCTCATACATGAGACAAAAGGTTAAGTAAATGCCAAGGCCGCTGTGCCTCTTCAAACAATGAATATTAGTTTTAGAATCATTAATGTCTGCTTAGAAAACAGAGTCATATTGGAGAATTGCATGCCAAAATAACCAAGGCCAGAGCTGTTTCTTTTCAATCAGAATTGAAATAATTCTGCAACCAGTGGCTAAATGTATGCAGTTAAGAGTCTTAGGCAGGACAACAGGGACTGGCACTCTGAATATGTAGCCAAATTGAGATCATGTATTTCTTTGAATGTAATAATATGCCCAGTTAATACATATGAGCAAAATCCGATCAACTTTGCTGAGGAAAAGCAGGGCTGACTGGTGCCGGGAAGCCATTGCAGTTTCTGACAGGAGGACAGTGGAATCCCTGGGGTGGGCCAGTATAGGACAGGAATGAAGACTCAGCCTAGACGGGTCTGCCTGCAGCCAGGCAGGGTTCCTCTAAGAGCAGAAAAAAGTGTCTGCAAAGCAAGATCTTTTGTAGACTCACTTCTGTTTCACTAGTTAGTTGAGCTTGTGGTGCTTTCTGTATTGATCTGGAAATTCTGCAAGCCAAACACTATTTTGCAGTGAATCTTTTCACTAGGGTTATTCTTCAATCACTTTCCTACCATCTGCTCAGAGAGGAGCTCCTGTCAGGGAAATGAGCAGGAAGGAGAGCTTCTGGTACCACTTGCATTTTGGTAGTTTATAAACTAATTGATCCGGCACAGTGGCTCATGCCTGTTTTCCCAGCACTTTGGGAGGCCGAGGACAGAGGATCACCTGAGGTCAGCAGTTTGAGACCAGCCTGGCCAACAAGGCCAAACCCTGTCTCTACTAAAAACAAAAATTCGCCAGGCGTGGCGACACAAACCTGTGGTCCCAGCTACTCAGGAGGCTAAAGCAGGAGAATGCTTGAACCCGGGAGGTGGAGGTTGCAGTGAGCTAAGATCATGCCACTGCACTCCAACCTGGGCAACGGAGCAAGACTCTGTCTCAAAAAAATGTTTATAAACAAATTTATATTTCCTCTATTTCGATTGAGTTTTCCAGTTACCATGTGAGATTCTGACATCTCCATCAATCCAAAATAAGCCCTTCAACATTAATACTTTCCAAACATAGGCATAAAGTGTTTGTGTTTACAAATCTGGGGAGGTGAAGTTTACATTCAAATTCTAAAATTTAGAGGGATTGTTCCGGTGATAAATTATTTTATAATTATTGCTAATGTTAACTTGTATGAAAAATATATTTAATATGCAGTTTAAAAATTCCTGTCAAATCCCTGGTGTGTATAATGTCTATGGTATTAAAAATAATTGGGATTCAATAAATGCCTTTTGCCTCTGTT
Source organism: Cebus imitator (assembly GCF_001604975.1). Classification (NCBI taxonomy): domain Eukaryota; kingdom Metazoa; phylum Chordata; class Mammalia; order Primates; family Cebidae; genus Cebus; species Cebus imitator. Next base: position 2,027,252 of record NW_016107490.1, read on the forward strand.
CGTATTTCTCTGAATGTCTACATATGTGTATTCATTTAAAAGATAATTCAATCCATTATATCTAATACATTCATTTTTATGATATTGACTTCTGGAATCAGATTTTTTTAACTAAATATGAAAAATATGACTTGTAATTTCAGCTTGAATGCTTAGTAATTAACATGGATTCTGAGGTTTATATTTCTGAATTTGGAGGATCCCTGAAATGAGGCAAGAAATACAGATGAAAAGTGAAGTGAGAGGGGATGAAGGAGGGATGCTGGTTAGCCATCTATTCCTTGGCTGCTGGATAAAGCAAGTTCAGTTGTATTTCCATCACGTCCTGCTCTTATTTCTCCACCTTGAAACTAGATGATCAACCTGCGTTCCTCATGGCACCTCTACTCCTTTTCTCACTTCTCAGAACTATTGTACAAGGTTAAAGAAAACATCTAAAGAAGCAATCAACGCTAAAAGAGTCAGTTGGTAGAGATAAAGTTATTAAATGTGAGATGGCTTAAATATCTTCAAAGTGGGATACAATTTCAGAGCATCGTTAGTTTTTTATTCTCTAAATCACTAATCATGAATTTGATAGAGACTATTTCTTTTTCTTATTATAAGGCCCTTACTGAATACTTAATTCGATGACCAAAATTTCAACTTCTATGTATGTATAAAACACACATGAGCACTATGTATATAATGCATATACACATTACATATGTGTATATACTGTGTATATAAAACATGTATGTATTATGGATATATAATGCATATATACTTTAGATACATATGTTTATATTATAACTCATGCACATAAATACATATATGTGTGTGTGTGTATGTATGTGTGTGTATATATATATATATATACATACATACATACATATACACATACACGAACACACACATTTGGTTAGAGAGTGAAGTTCCATGTGTGTGTTTGCATGTGCGTGGGTGTGTGTGTGTATACCTTCCAGACAGTGTGGCACTAGAGACAAACTAGTCCTCTGAAAACATCTCCTGAAGCAGCTGAAGGCCATGAAAACTAACAGGTTATAGACAGGACAGTCCTATATTGAGTCCCTTTGTTAAAATCTTCTGGGTTGAACTGCAAAACCAATTGTTTCTATGCCAAGGCATCCTAACAAAGGCCAGCAGTCAGGTAGGCATGGCCATATAGGTGGTGGGTGCTGGGAACTTCGTATTTGACAAAAGTTCCTGAGCCCCTGACGTTACAGAGGCAGGTGGGTAAAAAGTGAAGTCTCACGTTGGTCTTCCTCTGTCCTGGAAGGGGTAAGAGGCTTTATGTGGACAGGGATAGATAAAAAGCAAGGTAATATATCAGGGATGAATGAAGGGTGCAGTACAGAATGGAAAAGAGTGAGTGAATTGCCCAGAGGAAAAGATAAAAATGAAGACAGTATATGTATATAAAGTGAAATAAACAAGAGAAAGCACAGAGGGTGGCAGATGCAGAAGCAGAAACAAACAACACTAGGAACCTCAATTAAGGAGACAAATGGGACAAAGTATAAAAATATAGATGGGGTTGGAACAGAGCCAAAGTAAGATAATGTGAACTGGGGTGGGGAAGGGAAATAGAGAAAGCAGGGGAGTAACTGGCTTGAGGTAAAGATAAATACAAAGAAACTACGTCAAGTGAGATAGCAAAGGGAACCCTTTGAGGGGACCACAGAGCCTGGTGGCACTGGAGAAGTCACCAAAAAGGGCAAAGACATTATGGGAGGAGAAACAAAATAGAAGAAACTCTATTTTCAATACAAAGGCAAATTAAGTATATTAAAAGTCCCCTTTGCTAAAGAAGTACAGGTGCCTAGAATGGGATAGAGATGAAGGGGACAAAAGAATGGCTGTCATGTATCCTTCCTTTTAGAAATCCATAGTGAGGAATACCACTACAGTATATAAGAACTGACTATTAAGAAGAGTACTAAATGTTTGTTAGGGACAGTCAACGTTAGAGGAATTAAGAGGTAAGAGAAGATGATCTGGCAAGCTATTGGTAAAATTTTGATTACAAAAGCCTTGAGCTGCAGCTTAATGGAGAAGCAACTTTTTGCAATAGTGGAGAGATGAATGTTCTACACTTAGCTTCTCTAATCCTCCTGGTGGGTTTGATATTTGTAAAGGAAGTCTTGTACCCCAACTGCCATCACTGCCAATGCACCCAAATTCCTCTTCTCTGACCTGGTCCTGGCTTCAGAAGCTGCAACCCGACCGCCAAATGCATCCTTTCCTTTCATGCCTCTGTTTGGAGCAGTAATATATCCTCCTACTGCTGGTTTATCCTCCTTGCTGTATCCTAAACTTCTTTATAAATCATCCACTCATCCTCCCAGGCTTAAGTCACACACCATCTCTTATTAAATAAAATTAATTAAAGTATTGCAGTTAAAGTTTCTGGGACATTGTCTAAACATAGAAGGCCACAAACAGGTGCTAGTCTCCAATTCTCTGGAAAATACAGATGATTGACCCACTCAGTATTCATTCGATCTTTTTTCTAATTGAGGAGATAAGAAAACTAAATCTATCTTCCTAGTTTCCATGCTGCTAGAGTTGAATGTGAATTAAATTCAGCAGTATTTATACCTACATGATTTTGAAGAGTGGAATGAGGTGGAGGCTACCTCCTTGCCCCTTTGGCTGTTTCCACAGGGAGACAGCTCTGAAGAGGTGAGGGTCTTCTGTGGTGGAATTCCTTGTCAATTTTTCAGTTTCCTAAATGTGCTGACAGGCACTTGGGGTGTTAATAGTGGAAGTACCAGCTCCTTAATTCCAGTCCCCCTTCCAGATCCACTGGCAGCCTTAGAAGGAATATTTCCTTTGGAGGGTCCAAGTCAATCTAGGAGATATTCCTGGCAGCTCAGCCTAGAACCTCAGCTCCCAATTCTTCCATCAGTTTTTAAGAGCCCAGTTCCCTGTATTAAATTTATTCTGTTTAAAATATTTTGAACATTTTCTGTGTACCCCTTGAAACCTGGCTAATACAAATTCTAATATAAACAGCTATAGCAATTTGGAGACTTGTAAGGCAACAGTCATGTACTCTTATGTGCCACAGTTAATTGCATATGGAGTACACACACTTTCTTGGCCTTGTATGCTGTAGGTCATCAGTATCCCAAAATATATAGCATAGAGTCAAATAGAATATCCAGAAAAGTGGATTAATCATGCATTCAGTTCTCATTATCCAGATCCCAGGCAGCATAGGGAGTACCTTCACTGTTTATTTCTTGTTCTCCTGGACTATTCTTCGTCTACTCCCAAACCAACAATTAGACAGGGAAGGTAAAACATTCTGACACATCATACCATTCCCAATTTGCTAATATGTTCCTTTTGAACATGCTTTAGTGTCAAGGTTGGGGGTGCGGTGGAGAGAAAGAGAGCCATGGCTCAGTGTGCAATTATGGATTTCAAACATCTTTAAGATCCCTTCTCCAAAGACCACAGCTGCCTGAAAATGGGATTTCATGTAAAAATTTGCTAGCAGAGAATCCTTACTTTTGATATGGAACAAGTACACAAGAATCAGGACCTGAATTCCGAAAATAATGCCAATAGAATGAAGCATTAAAATGATGCCAAAGAATGTTATTGTTGGCTATTTCTGCAAGTCTTATTGTAATTTCTGTAATTAATATATTTATATTTGTAGTTAAACATAAAGCAGAACTAAGAAGAGATCATGAACTTGAGTTTTATAAGTTGCTGCTTTCCACAGCCATGGGAATTCTGAGATGTTTTAGGTATTTTATGATGCAATTATTATCTTTTTCAGGCTCCAATTCACAAATATTGAGTTTGGTTTCTTCACCCAATTTGTAAATTATCTTTGTCTGACCCATCTTCAAATAGAAAACAGCAAAATATGTGTTATGATTAATTTTCTTTCCAGCATGTTAACAAAATTTCTAGTTCATCCCAAGTACTTGCCTAAGAAATGCAAGAACAGAGTACTGAAAGTTGAGAAAGTTAAAACAATTAGTACATTAATTCATTGTTAAAGACCAGTCTTAATCTAAAACAAAAGCAAGAAACAAGGTGGTATATAAAAATTCCATAAGTGTTTTTCACAGTGAATGACCAAGAAATGTTTACGTGATCCATTTTTCTTCTTCCCAGTCATTTCCACTTGAAATTTAAAGTCCACATATCATCATATTCAACAAACATAAGCAGCCACTTGAAAATATATATTTGGATTTTCCACAAATGCCCCAATGTCCCTGTCCTGTAGATGTAAGTGTCAATAGAAGAAGATAGTTAATGCATTAAGTGCTTTGACATTCTGGGCATGTTGACTTAGCCTTTTGCTATGTCATTAGTACTTAACTTGCTACTCCTCTAGCTCAAGTCCAATTTCTTGGGCTTGGCCTTTATGATGGTATTACTGAAATTCATCAATGTTATATCCTCTCCCTTAACTGAGAAGCTACCATATTTACAGTTAAGAATCAAGGAAATATCAGGAGGAGTCAACCATTTTCAGTTGCCTCTTGCTTCTTTCACAGAGAAGCTGAGCTCATCAAAGAGAAGCCAGACTTTTTTTTAACCAAGGAGGTACCCATCCCACAGACACATGAGATACACATTTTACTTGTTAATTCATTCTTTCACTTTCTATGTGCTAAACAAGAGGATTATTTTGAAGAAGTCTAGTTTCAGACTTGGAAAGCCCATACTCTCCTGGGGGAGACAGACACATCAATAAAACTTGCCCAACTCAGTGATGCTTCCTGCCACAGAAGCATCAACAGTGCCCTCTGGGAACACTGGGAAGGGGCAACCCAGAAAGGAGCCCTGAATACATTCTCAGTAAATATGCAAACTTCTCGCTAAATGTGTTGTGGTGGCAGTGGAGGACAAGTTGATGTCATTACATTCCTTTTAGAGAGAGAAAAAAAAAATTCTGAGATGCAGGAAAAAATGGAAGTAAACTTTTCCACAACCATCATACAGAGCTGAGATTAGAACCGCTTCTGATGGCACAGTGACTCAGCCCAGCAAAATAGATGTGCTGTTCCAGCATTGCTTGGCAAAAAGCCCTCCCTGCCATGGGTAGAAAAGATGCTACATTATGCTTCATATTCCAAATATGTTATACAATCCAGCTGGAATTCACTAAAGCTGTGTTTCTCACTTCATTCCAGACTCTTAAGGGACACCTGAAAGTAAATGGTGGGCAAAGTACCACCTATTTTTTTGTGTCTTCTCCTTTACAAAGTCAGCTCTTCCTCCTGACATTCCTATTCATGCTAAAGTGGCTACTATTTCTCTGTTTTACAAGAACAAAGAATCAGAATCAACTGTGAGCCCTTTCTTTTTCCCTTTTACTCCTATTTAATTAGAACCTAAGGTTTACCCATTTTCTGAGTATTACATGCCCATATATTTTTTTCTATTCCCTGTTCCTCTATTCATACTGTGACACTCTGGCTCTTCCAGTGGTAGCCCACCTGCCTGTCCATCTCTAAGCTCTTTGGATTAACACCTCTGATTTGTCTTCCTGCATTTCTACTATGATCAATTTACGATGTACCCAAGTCCCTGAACACTAGTCTCTCTTCTGCTTTAAAGAAAAAGAATTTTAGCTTGGTCCCCACCACCTTCTAGACTCAGTCTCATAGGTCTCCTTCTTGCTCCCTAACCCAGCCAATTACTTCCTCACTGTTGCTCATATTCACCTGGAGTTCCCACATTTTCCATTTTGCCTGGGTCACTGGAAGAATGAAATTCCCTGGATTGCACCTTTCTTTATATCTGCCGTTCTTAAAATCCCACCCTTTGTCAAGGCTCTACTTCATCCTCTTGAAAACTTTCTTGATCATGCCAGATAATCACATTTTATTTCTGCTCTGACCTCTCAAAGACCTTATAAGCCAAACCCCTACTTTGGCCCTTCCCATTAACAGAGCTGGTAAGAAAATACTGTATTTTCATGCCTGCACATCAAATGTTCTCAGATATTTATTGAAGGCCTAATATATGCCAGTCACTGTGAGAAATGCTGTATTTATATCATCTTAATAAAGTCTTCCAAATACCTCATGCATCAGTAGTCCATTTTTCAGGTGAGAAAACCAAGTTCCAAGAAAAAAAATCCCTGAAAGACCTAGATCCACACAGCTAGCAAGCATCAAGTCTGGAAAGGAGCTTGTCTGTCAGATGGCAGCTTGATTAGATTTCTATTGATACTATTCTATAAATACCTTGATAATCAGGACTATGCCTAGGACCTCTTTAGAAGCCACCAGTGTTAACATAATGCAAATGCTCAAAGGATAAGTATCAATTAATAGCTTTTTTTTCAGATGCTCTGCAACCTGTGTTTTAAAAGAGTAACAATGGAGTGTAAGCCAACTACGGGCTCTAAGTATCCAGCTACGTTTATATTCTGCAGAACTCTAAATATAAGCCTATTCTCGTCCCTCAAGGGAACTACAAGAAAGCAGATTTGTTCATTACTGAGGAAGTAAGGATCTTAGAAATCACACCTGTCCGTGAGCAAAGAGGCCTCAATACGTCCTGGTAGCCCTTTTCTCTTCACCATTAGATTTGGGGTTAGGGTAATGGCACAAATCGCCCAGGGTATGTTTTGACAGAGAAGATGGTGACACACCAAGTCTGTGAATTTACATCACTCTGCTCTTTGGGATTTGGTCCTCCACGGAAACCTTCCACCGGTTTGCACCAATACAATTAGGTATTTCCAATGGCCCTAGTGCGAAGTGGTGACCTGCTGTTTCACCACGGTGCCAGAGGGAAGGAGTGGCAAGTCCTGCTTGGGACAAGCCTCCTTTGGATATAGAACTCTTCATCATTACCAGGTTAAAAAAGGGAGAGTCGAGCATCTGAGATTCCTCAAAACACTGAACAGAGATATGACTTGCTTTAAGTTCACAAAGTTCATGTCTGCACAGCCAGTGATTAAGGAAATTTTTCATAAACCTCAGAGGTTCTGTGAAGATTCTGGCTTCTAAGAATGTCAGTCTCTGTGATGAAAGATAACTGAAGTCAGGTTAAAGAATAATGTTTGCATCTTAACTGTGTGGGTTCAAGAAGCTGTACAACACTAGAGTTAGCTAATATTATGCAAGCTTTGAAAAGAGAGATGTTTTTGTGACTAGGATAACCTAGGGAGAATAAAAAGTCTGATTTGATGAAAAGCCTCTGGTAAAATTAGAACCTGATTCTACGCTTATTCAAAGAAAATGGAAAGTAATGAAAATTAAAAGAGTGGCAAAGGAATCTTGCAAAAATCCTGACAAGATGGCAATCTAGAATTCAATAGAGTTGATTTTGTCTTTCTCTATGGTTTCATCAGATTTTTTCTCTTCCTTTCCATTTCTCTCTCTTTCTGTCTCTCTCAAATAGCAACACATGCCTTCTTTCTTAGCAAATTTATTATATTCATAAAAAAACAATTTTAGAGAGTGCATGTAAGCTTTTAAAGAAAAGGCTTTTTCTTTAAACAATGAGCAAACTATGCACATCAGCAATCTATCAACAAACAGTTACCTGATACAGACTTAATTCAAGATGCAGTGCCAGGTTCTACAGAGACAGAAAGTGGCTGATTTTAGGCAATTCTTCAATTTTAAAAATTTAGTCTGGAAAATGGCATTTTCCTGGGATATCATGATTTGAAAACTGTTTATTATATCAAGAACCAGGAATAGAACCTGGAATGGGGATTAGAGACACTGACACGTTTAACACAGTGGGCCAGGAAGGAGCTGAAGCCAGGACGTAATTAAGATCAGAGTGTGTTACCCACAGAGGACATCTACACAGTTAAGATCAAAATCAGGAGACATGGAGTTAGCCAATTTTAACCAGCATAATATTCATTAATTGATCAAATCTAATAGGTGCCATACTCTCTGCTGCACAGGCTTCAGAGTGTGAATACAGGCCAGACCCAGTGGGCCAAGCCAGACCCTGAAGTCAAAGCTGCAGGTACAAGAATAAGAATCAGGAGAGCAAAGTGAGCTATAGAAGTCTAAATCCCAAGACCCTCAGAAAAACACCATTAGGTCACTGTTGAGCCAACCACAGTAAACAGCAGTCTGCTTATTTCCAAGGATTAATGATTAATGTTTTATCCCTGGGCAGGGTGGGTACAGGCCAGGGATTTAGTCTGATTCTGGAAGCCAGGGGTATCCCAGGTGCCTGAGGACCTTTCCTCTTGTTGCTTGATCTAGCACACAAGGAAGAAATCATGTCATGGAAAAGGTGTGGATTACTAAGACTTCTTCCCAGGGCTGATGTATGGAGTCATGATCGTTAGAGACAGGAAGCATCTAGGACTGTGCCTGGCAAATACTGGTCTGAAATCTTTATCCTTCAATGTCTCATTAGGCGTCCTTGGGTAAACCACACAGTCCCTCTGAGCCTCAGTTTCTACATGTATAATATGGGCATCATGATCTCCCAGAACTTGTCCTTGGTATGCCTGTCCTCACATCTGATTTCTGCCTGTTCTCTGCTCTGCTCTATATTTCAGCATGCTGATCCTACAAACAGCATTTCTCTGCTTTCTGGCCAATGAGAGGGACTGGGGGTGGGTGGTATGAAGGGTAAGAGAATGAGAGATTTCCCCTCTCAGTCTCACTGCCTTGGATGGCATTTCCAGAAGTAACCGTCTTTCCTCTGTGGTTCTCTATGGGCTTTAGAAATTCTACTTCTTCCTTTTCCTGCCAATATGAGAGTGCCTCACCGTTCCCGGTTTGGCTTCTCAGTCTTACACTGCCTGTATTAGCCATTCACTGTCTTCAGTTCTCTGGATTACCAGTTCTCTGTATCCTATCTTCCCCGTTATAAATATTTAGAGGTTTCCTGCTTGGATCCTAACGCACTTTCCACAGAGTGTTGTTGTAAGGGGTAGTGATAATTATAGACACGACGCATCTAATACAGTGCCTGGTGGATAACAAAGTGCTCATTCACTTGCCAAATGTGTATGGTTGTAGAAGGAAGTCCTGCTCTATGTAAGCCTTTCCAGTTCCCATTCCAGGCTCTAGCTCTACTTTGTCTTCATGATGCCTATACTCTACATGGCATTTTTTGGTAAAAGCACATGCATGGCTTTGCATGTGAGATTAGATGGTACTTTTAAATTAATGTTTTATTCCACTTATGGCCATAAATGTACCAGAAATAGCAGGTTCTGATTAAAGCCTTGTTGCTGTAAGTCTGAATGTTCACATTTACTTCCCCCTCCCCTCTGAGGGTAGTTTGTGAGAGTGCCCAGTTCCCTAGGTGGTCTGATGCTGGGCACTCCCTCCTGAGCCCAGCTGATGCTTAGCTTGAGGGGACTGTACATGGGCCCATGGCAGCTGTGACAGATCGTAGACAGCTATCACTGGCCAGGGTTTCTTGGCCATGGTGTTAGGCATCTATGTGCTCACCTAGAGGAATAAGAGCAGTGCAATGTCATTGTTGCTTACAGGTGTCTTTTGGTCCTATAGGCTACCACAAAACCCTTTACCTAGATGTACAATTAGTATCTCTTTCCTGCGCAATTCATTATTAAAACTCAGGAGTGAGGAATAGGCCTCTCAACCACAATTTCACTTCAAGATCAACACTCTTTTCTTGAGAATGTGGTTCATGACTAGGGACAACCTCTGTATGTCTTTGGCATGATATTTAACCTCTTAGAGCCATAGCGTCCTCAGCTATAAAACCAGCACAACAGGACCTTCCTAATAAGACTTTTTTTTGAATCACAAGTATCAGCTGTTTCAAAATCAAGGGATCCATGAAGTAAACAAGTCATCTCATCTGTGTGGTTCTAAAGAATCATAGATTGGTTAGATGCAGGAGGTTTAATCTCAAGACTGTAGGACAGACAGAATCACTTTGGCCTCCAGAGGCTCCTTGCATAACCTTTGTCCTTTTTCTTAGCTCAACTAGAAAACCCAAGATTCACACCATTTTATTGTCTGCAGTAGCTACACAATTAGAATAAAGTATGCCTGTTGCCCACAAGAAGGTTGTAGTTCAGCTGAAGAACAGAATAGTTTCTCTTCCATTCTGCTTAGCTGTCATAAAGGGAGACCCATGCCTGGCAAAGTACGGCCCGTTCCTTATAAGATGAGGCCTAGAGATCACTGATGGCAACTATTTCTCATGCTAGAATGTTTTGAATAATGGAAGAAAATTTAAATTTACCAGTAAAACAAATCCCAAACTAAACTGCGAGTCCCCAGGCTATCTACTATAAAAGCTCATTTCTTAGGGCTAAATTCTCTTGGACTGGCTCACCAGAAGGGTCTCATCATAAAGTCAGGCATCTTTCCTTTTCCAGAAATTAACTCTTTTAACTCTTTCAATTTTTCCCTTTGTGTTTTTCTATGTAAAATCATGATCTCCAAAGCTATGTTGATAAATTTTGTTTAAAAATGTCCAATTTTTGTTTCTTGAAAAATTAAGGTAATTTTATGAGCCCAGCATCTAGTGTTTCTTTCTATTGATTCTTTCCTACTCTAAATAGGAAGACAGGAAACACTTCGACCAAAGGCGATCCTCAGCCCATTGTCCATGCTGGTCTTCCTTTAAAAGAAGGGACTTCAAAATCATACTTAATAGAAATAAATGGCCAACGGGCATGGTGTGCAAACTACAGAGACTTGATTGCTGGGTTATCTGATTTGGGAAACTCATGCCTACATTCATAGAAATTTGGAGCATTTCTGGAGTCATCAGGATAGTTTAGTAGGGCAGGGGAAGGAACAAGAGTGGAGAGGGTGGTGAATGTATTTTTTCCTTTGCCTGGCTCCATAGCATTTTCTTATCTGAAGATCTGGCGATGTAAACCTTCAATGGCTTTCTCTTCCTACCACACCACCTATTCATTTTTTCTTTTTGTCTTTTCCTTTTTTCTTTCTCTTCAGGTAGCTTCTGTCTGTAACGTCAGCAATAATCACTGTGGTATTGTTGCTTAGGCAGCTTTGAAGAGTCAGAAGTGGGCTATAATTGAAGAGTTCATTACTAAGATCAGTTGGTTCTCTGATTACAGTGGCAAGGTGAAATATTTATCCTCCCCAAAAAGCTCCTGCACAACCATTCTCCAAGTCACCCACTTCTCACTCTTTTTTCATTCGAACCCAGATGAGCTTGTCAGCAAAATTAAAGGTATGTCATTCACATCGTGCCTGCATTGCAAAGGACTATAAACCTGCCAACCTCTTTGATGAAATAAAAGGGTTTTATTTATGATTCATGTAGGAATATGAGGTTATTTTTATTCTGTCAGTACACTAATAATCAGACGAGGGCTCGGGAAATGAGGAGCCCACTGACAGGGAAGGTTCTGATAAAGGGGAACCCTCTAGGGTGTTTGCCCCTCTTTGTAATATTCTTTCTAGTGTGAGGTTATGAGCATGGCAGAGTGTGAGCCAGCTATAAGGCTTGGCTGCAGGAACAAAGACAGTTGCAATCCAGCAGGACTTGGGATGCCATCCGTTGAAGGGGAAATAAAAAAAGCAGTCCCTTCGACGAAAAAAAGTTTTTGCTCTGGCCTCAGGTTAGCAATTTGGAGCCTCCCCAGTTTCCTGTGATGTCTCCAGTTCAAAAGACAGCCGATCCTCCAGTCTGCACTCCTACTGGGCATTCTAGCCTAAGTAAAAAAAAAAAAAATAAGCAAAAAAAAAAAAAAAAGAGAGAGAGAAAGAAAAGCCACTTGGCCAGGTTCCTTCCACAATCATTAACCATTTGTTCCTGCCACCCAATGTCCTTGGTTAAGGTGATCTGACTTAAAGGCAAACAAATGTGGCTGAGTATATTTCAAAGGACACCTTGTCTTGTTATTTCAAATACTCCCATAATTTGGGGCCCCTTTCATCTTTGTTCCTGCTCTAGGAAGTGCTTGGAAGTTATTTTAATTCAAGTTGGGGGTAAATTCTCATTCTTACCCATTACTCCCATTGAGATGACCTCAAGCAATTCTGAATAAAAAGTTATCACGCCATGAACTGGGCAGCATTAAGGCCTGTGATTTGTTCAACAGTGACATCTTGGCAGAGAAACACAAAGACATACAATCTACTGAGAATGAAGTGCAAGAAAGTTCACCAGAGGAAGGAAAATAATACTAATCTTTTATTCAATAAGCAGTAAGTTGAATAAGGTGCTTTTTTTTAAGGTTTGGTAAGTGAAAAGTAAATTTTAAAGGCAGTGTCAGTTCAGATGGGGCAGGAGTTGTTATCTGATGGGGTCCTGTCAAGAGATTTGTTTTTAATGACAAAGTGTCAATGAATGTTATCTGCGTGTATTTATGTATATGCATCCAGTGTGTCTAGAAAAGACACACTGGCAGGAGGATTTGTCTGAAAATCAGGAGTCTTGGCTAATTTTTCAGAATCAAGGCTTCGCTATTTGCCTTCCTCATTCCATATAGAAGGGTGCTTTTATCAATGATGTTATTGCATCTTTGACTGAAACATGCGTTAAATGACACCAGAAGATTCTTGCAGAATGCCCTAATCCCTGGAAGTGTTATCTCCAGCAGTGAAACCCCTGGCTTCCCTCCAGAGTAACCAAGGCTTGAACCATAGATCCTGTGAGAAAGCACACACAATGTTTCACCCCAGAATCTGTCTGCTTGGCCACTGAGTGGTTAAGTTTCACCTGTCACCCTGTACTACCAGAACAAAGTCAGACAAAAAAGTGTCTTGCTTAGGAACTATCTGGTCAAAGTAATTAGTCCCTTTAGAAAGCCAAAAAGTAATCTAAAAAAAAGTTTTAAATACATAATTTGATGAAGTAACCCCTAGTTTCAGAGAAATGGCATGTTTGGAAGTGCCCTTTGCTGGAAGCCTATAAACCTGCATTCTAGTCTGTATTCCACAGCTAAACTTTGATACGGCTTTAGCAAGTCGCCTTACATCTACATGCCTCTGTTTCATCATATCCAAAGCAAGACTCTCTCTGCCCCTTTCTCAGCTGCTTGAGCAGCAAAGGATATATTGGGTGTGAATGTTTGGGAAGGGATAAACCTTCATCCAGAAGCTATTGTAGGTGTGAAATTCTAAATTTGGTAATGGGCTTTGTAGTAATGTGTGCCAACCAGTATCTTAGAGCTGGGTTCTAGAGATGGTTTCTACTCTAAGATAGGATCTGTCATTTCCCTTGCCACTTGGTGGATGGAAAAAGCTGGAGAATGATGGGCCTAGGGAGGCAGTTGTCGGGTTGTGCTTGGCACCCACTTCAGACTTCCATTAGATAAATCAAGGGCCCAGTGGTTACTCTCAGAACAAAGTGGGGTAAATTCTGAACCCCTAAATATCTTAGAATGATCTAGTTCCTGGGATCCAGAGAGTCCAAGTTTTATTTATTTATTTTTTATTAAAGAGCACAAAAATGATGAGTCCTTTAGTTAGCAGTAGGGAATTGACCGAAAAAATATATTTATATGGAGGAACTATTTGAGAAATTATAGCATCTCTCTAGTCCCAAATCATGATCTTTAAATGCAGCCTCTTTCACCATGACAAGGAAAACCCTGAGATATAAGGGAAGTGGCCTTATGCCTTTATTTCCCACAGCCACGAAGCTCACCTCCCATGCCTGCCCTATAGCCAGAAGGTAGAGCATGTAACTACTCCATTGGCCCTAGATTTCATTCTCATGGAGCAGCGAGGTTCATTATACTCTCTTTATCAGCAGCGAGGTTTACAGCTGAAGCCATAAGAGAGATCTGTGTGAAACATGAGCCGGGAGAGAGGCACTGCGTCTCACCATTAATAAGCCCTCTTCTGGGATCCGGCATTAGTGAGATTCAGCGGATCATGGAGCACAGGGGTATCATTTTTACATGATTACTCTAAATTCTTAAACCAGAGGCTTAAGAGAGAGGCTTCTCACAAAGGCAGCCGTGGGAATTGTTGACTGATTGGTACAACACTTGCAGTGGGTTAAACCACTTCAGGTAGCTCCACTTGTGGGGCTTACGATCAGGTATTTAGCAATCTGCTTTCCAAGGAAGGGGAGAGGGAGCCCAGGAAAGGGAGGGATGTCAGGAGATAACAGGTGAGACTGACTCACTGCTAGCCATGGTGCACTCCTTGTTAGCAGTATCTTCAGCCCCACCGTTCCCTCCTTCCACCTCTACTGGATTTGCCTGGCTTCTCACCAGTTTGGTAATTGGGATTATCTGCTTTTTGAACACTAATGCCATTACTTGTCTTTGAAAAGGACGGCACCCTGTCCCTGTAAACTCAACCTCTCCCTTCTCTGCAGAAGTGGGAAGCCTGGTTGGAATGACTGGTTCAGACAACTGGAACCTGCCTCTCAGCCCAAACATGCTTCCATTTTCTAAAATAAAACATTCATTTTCAGGAAAAAAAATAAAAATAAATGCTGATGCTATTTCTTGTCTCCCTTTGATCCAAAATTCCAGCAACTCCCATAGTCTCTAGAAGGCCTCTCTGAAGGTAATGTGCCTAATTATGCCTGGGTCAAACTCCACTGGGTGTCTCTGTCCATGCATCAAGCAAAGTTTGACTTTACCAGCTCGGAACAGGGTTACCTGCCTCCATTCAGAACAAGTTAACACTCAAACAAAGAAGTTTTCTCAGGAGAAATTTGATGCCACTTTCTGTTTGCCTCTGAAGGTGGTAAAAACCCAGCAAACGGCCTCAGCACAACTTTAGTGTTTGAACTCTAAAGATGCATTCTTAACTGATTGTAAATAGAAATATTTTTTGAAGCCGACAACTTGCCCTTAATGATATTGGATATTAATATGATATTATTCTCTTATTGTTTCAGAGGTTAGCATCACCTCCTCACATTGAAGAACAGGGGCTGTGCTTGTATGCTCCTCTTGAACAACCAAGGTTCCAAGCACAACCCTGGGCAGACTTCAATACAAATTGGCTGACTTCAATGGAAATGCAATTTGCATTTTTCAGGCTCCTTTTCCCAAAGCCACTGGCACTCACTTGAAATGGTGCTCGAAGTGTTTAAATCTGTTTGACATCTGGATATCTATATTGTTATAGACTGAATTGTGTCCCTTCAAAATCCGTGGGTTGATGCCCTAACCCCCAACGTGGCTGCATTTGGAGATAGAGCCTTTAAAGAGGCAGTTAAAGTTACATGAGGTCACAGGATAGGGCTCCAATCTCGAAGAACTGGTGTCCTTACATGAAAAGGAAGAGACAGCAGAGATCTCTCTCTCTCTCTCTCTGAATACACATAGAAGAAAGGGCATTTGAAGGCCAAAGACAGAGGCCTCACCAAAAACCAACTCTGCTGGCACCTTGATCTTGGAATTACAGACCACAGAACTGGGAGAAAATAAATTTCTGTTGTTTAAGCCAGCTAGTCTGTGGTATTTTGTTATACCAGCCAAAGTAGACGAATGCATACACCCCATTTTGCAAAAGATTGAGAGATGCAAGTTCGTGGCAGGGCCAGGGTTAAAATACACCTAAGTGCTCCCACAGCTGATGCTCCTTTCACTCCACCATATTATAGTTGTGAGGTGCAGAAAACACTGGCAGAGAATGGAAGGGAATTGGAGTATACAAATAAAATATTCATATTAAATCATAGTGAGTTTCTTACATTATGTTTGCCTTTTACTTGTCAATTTATCTCAGATACAACAGTCTTTGGAAACCTACAGATCTGTAGATAGTAAGAAGGGAAGGGAAGGCTGATGGCTTCCTCCAGAAGTGATATATATTAGGAAGTCCCAAAGATCCACTACAAGAGGAAGTTTTCCATGGAGCTAGTGTCAGGGAGCACCCTCCCAAAGAGATGTTTTGCTTCGTTTCATTTCCCCCAGACCATGCATATATATGTAACTGAGATAGCTGTTCAGAACTTTTCTCTCACAGAAAATGAGAGAAATGATAACCATTCAGACAACAGACTGACAATATGAAAAACGAAGTTATTCTTCCACATACAATTTCAGATGAATCTAAGAGCTAAGTGTGAAAATAAACTGGAAAATACCAGAAGAAAATTTGAGTGAATATTTATATAATTTTGGAGGAGGAGAGGTCTTTTCACATACAACATTGAAGATGGAAATTCTAAAAGAACATATTGATTCATTTTTGCTTTATAAAAGTCCATCATACTTGTACAACAATGAAAGCATGAGTTAAAAATACTATTAGCAATTATTTTAAATGGCTGGGAATATTTGCAAATATGTAGCCAATACAGTGTTAATATATTGAATATATTTGCACATATGCAGTGAACAAAGTGTTAACATAAAATGTAGTCAACAAACTGTTAAGTGTTAGCTTGAAGTTTCTGTTTAGTAAGAAAAAGGCAGACGCTTCAAGAACATAGTGGACAAAGCATGTGAAAAAGCAGCTCATAACATAAGAATCTGAGGTGGCAAACACACAGTAAGAAATAGAAAAGATTCATTTTGTCTATAAGTACAACAACTGTACATTAAAACAATAAAAATAATTTTTCTATCAAAGCACATGGGAATAGTTGGTGTTTTAAAAAAATTATAATATCCAGATTGGCAAGAGGTGTTTCCTCATTTTCATAAAGTGCGGCTGAGAGAGTAAATCAGGAAACATTTCTTGGGGACATTTGGCAATTTATCAAAGCCTTAAAATCTATTATCCTTTGACTTGACAATTCTGCTACTAGGAATTTGTCCTTAGGAAATGATTGAACAAGTAGGCATATGTACAGAAATGTTCATCACAGGTTTGTTTACAGTATAGAACTATTGGGAGAAGATCTAAATATTCAGTTCTAGGGAACTGACTGAACAACCATACATCTGTTTAGTGGAATAGCCATTAAAATGATGATGAAGATATTATGGAATTGCCAGTATGCAAAGACATTTATGATTTATTAAGTGAACTAAACAACCTATAAAGTGTAGACATATACATATACATTTTTCATTATGTGTGTGTATATAGATTTTTAAAAATACTCAAAAAGTTAATAATTTAACATGAGTTATTTCTCTGGTTGTGAATTTGATTTAATTTTCATTTTTATCCATCCATCTATGTTTTCTAATTTTCCAACAAGAATCTAATTTTCTTTCAAAGCAACAATAGTAAAAAGGGTGAGATAAATAAACAGAAGCTCTAATTGGAAAAACAATTTTGAGAAATGAAATCTTTTCTTCTGCTGGCTTTTCTTGGTGTTCCTTAATGTGTGGTCTAAGCATCATCTGTATCAAAACCATTCAGAGGCTTTCTTAGAAGCGCAGATTCCAGAGCTCAGATGTCAGGTATAAAATGGATCTCTGGGACAGGGCCCAGGAATCTACCAATTTAACAAGCCAAGCCCCTAGGTGCTTTCTGTGTATTGCAAAGGCTGAGTACTATTGGCTGTAGAAATTATCTGGATCCCTTACATCTCAGAGTTACTGTAAGATGGTCAGTCATACTGAGCGATAATTCTGTGCTAAGTAGCTTCTGATGGCTTTCTTACCAGTGCAGTGACTATTGGGTGTCCATTAAGGTGTTAAGGGATGCAGCTCAAGGCATTTGTGATGCAAGGCGAAAAGCCACTTCAGTTTGCACTCTTTCCTTCCTCTCCCCAGAGCATCCCCTTCTACGATTTGTGGGTCACAGAAATTATCCTGGTATCTAAGTCTCTTTGCATGTGAGTGTCCCAGGGCACTGTCAACGGACAACAAAGTAGACATTATTCTTAGGAAATGAGCTCCAAGAGTTGGAGAGAAAGCGCCCACTCGGGAGCTTGCCAAGGAGGCAACATTGGGGTAGAGTGAATACAGAGGCATTCGAAAACCTAAGCTCTCATAAGGCTGAGGTTGTGTTGGAGTGGATTGAGGAAAAGAGGAGAAAGAGTTCTTTTTTAAGTTAGCCAGTTTTCCAGGAGTGTGAGATGCCAAAACTAAGTTTTCCATAAGTTTCAGCACAAGCTCTGCATCTGTCAGCCCTCCAGACTCTGATGATAAAATGATACCCAAAGAGTGTGGTTGCTCCCAAATACCACAGTGAGTACGTCAGTCCGTCTGGCATTTGATTGCTTTACTAAATTACCAGCAGGTGGTGCAAGAGTTTCCAAGTCAGTGAGCTTCCCCTTCACATGGCTTCTGCTCTGGGGAGCCTGGCAGGAGCCCACCCCTCCTACTTGAGTTCCTCTCATAATCCTTACATGGCTCCTCCGTGCTCGAATAATCACAAGGGAACGGAAAGCGTCTTTAAAACGCATTTTGTACCTTTTAAAATGTGTTAAATATAAATGTAGAATCAAAGAAACATGCATTAATTATAGAACTGTGTTAAGGAAAAGAAAAAAAAAAAAAAAAAAAAAACCATTACTAGCAAGCCCAGCAGAAACACAAGCCTTCCCCTGTTGGCAAAAGAGGAATGAGGAAAATGAGCAGAAACCTTTAGGATTTAATGCCCTTTGTCTCCTACTAAGAAGACTATGAATATGGATTTGGGAAAAGGAGTTGTGGGTGGAAGAAGGGATTAAATTAGCTTAACAGGAAAAATTGAAAGGAATGAGATATAAAATTGGCCACATCCTGAATGGCAATGGTAGCTTCATTGGTTATATAAGAAGTGAGGAAGAATCTCTAATAGGGAATTCCCAGAATGTCGTTTTGGAATATTTCAGGCCAAGGAGGAGTGGGGAAAGTCTGTTTTAAGAAAACACCAGGCAGTCAGAAGGAAGTTCAGCAGGGTTTCCAGACCTAGCTAAGGAAGAGCTGGAAGCAAAGGGGACTCAGGCTTGAGTTTACGTGAAGTGGAATGGAAAACTGCATCTCTAGTTGAGAGGGAAACCCTGACATGGTCGCAAGCAGGGATGCTATGGGATTCTCGATTTCAGGCATCTATTACAAAGTGGTAGCAAACTTGGGACTGTGAGTATTCACACATCACATGTAAGAATTCAGATACAGAGACAGATTGCATCATCAAATAGACAGGGTATTAAAGCAGTTGTATTTGTATATCTCTGATTAAAGCTTGAAAATGACACTACAGTCTTGCACAAATAGACCTCCAAAGGAAAAGGAAGAAAAATGATCGGGTTCGACTCATGAGGCAGAATTTAGTCTAGGCTGAATGGATCTGCTTTTCTAAAGATCATCCCCTTTTCTAGGGAACTTTTCCACAGACTTTTTCAGGCCTGCCTTACTGTCTCTAAAATTACTAACTGCTCTAGAGAACCAAACTATAAAGACCATGACCAAGATGATATATTCGGTGACTTTGGGCAACCTATTTAAACACTATGGGCCATTATGTTAAGGCCACAAATGTAGAGCCCCCAACTCACAGTGAAAAGTTTGATGTTGCTCTGAAAACAATAATTAAAAGGTATATACTATATACAAATTTGGGGTGGGGAGGAAGAGAGGACACAAAATCCATTCTATTGCACTCAACTGCATTTGCTGAAATCATATTATATACAAAAATGTGTTCTAAAATGCAGCTGAAACATGGTTTGCTGCTTGAGATTAGGGCTTGTTATGACAATTCAGAATACACTGTCACTAAAAGATGACTACGGGAGCATAATGAAGTAAAATGTGCTAGTAGATAGGTAGGTGCAGGTGACGTAATGACAGCTAATGAAACAATATAATGTGTAATTGGAAAATGTACTACCTTGGTTACTGTGAATTTTATTGCCATCCATAATAAAGGGACCAAGATTATACATCAACAATTAGTCCCCCAACGTGTGTCAATTCCTGCATAAATACAGTGAGGGAGGTAGGAGTCCAACAAAGAGCTGAGAAACATAGGCTAAGACAAGTAGGAGGCAAAAGCAGAGTAAAATGCCACGTTCTCTACAAAGTGGTTCAATTGTCCTACAACCTCCCTCCATTTTAGATCTTCTCTTTAGCATCATCTGATATTTTTACCATTTTTCTTGGAGAAAGTGGTATTTCTCCTCCTCATAAGACTGAATATCAAAAATATTTCCCTTTCATAACACACATCAGTATCTAACAAATTTTATGTTTTACTTATTTCATTTTCTGTCTCTTCCCACTCTAATGTGAACTATGAAAGGCAAAGATCTTTACCTTTTTTCTTTCCTGCTGCTATGTCTCTAATGCTGAAAAGAATGAAGTTTGCATCGTAGAAGCTCAATAAATAATTTCACATCTTCCTATACCTCTCAGGATCCTTAGGCTTCCCCTCTTCTTGGAGATAAGCCTAGAAATTTGTATTATAAAAATAATAATTCTCCATTAAAGCTACTGTTGTAACTTCGTCTTCCTTTTTTGCCTACCAGAAACCCCAAATAGGTCTGCTCTTGGCCAGCATCCCCATCTTCACCACCTAAAGCTACGTTTTATCCATTGTCCTTCACTCAAAGAGTATTTCAAATTATATTTTCAAGTTCAAGAGGTCTTTTTATAAACAATACCCTAGCAACTTCTCTGCCACTCTCTTCCTCTTAAAGTTTTCTTTCCATTTTGTCTTCTATGACACTGCATAATCTTGTTTCTCTTCCTATTTCTTCAAAGGAACTATATCTGTCTCCATAAGATACTTATCATTGTGTAACAAATTATAGAAAAATTTAACAGATTAAAGTAACAATGCTTATTATCTCATAGTGTCTACAGGTCAGCAATGAAAGCATGATTTTGCTGGTCCTCTGCTATATGATCTCTACACTCTACAAACAAACTCAAAATCAACACTCTACAAGACTTCAATCAAGATGCTAAAGGATACACAGTAACAGATAGAAAGAATAAGTTCTAGTGGGCTGGAAACAGTGGTTTATGCCTATAATCCCAGCACTTTGGGAGGCAGAGTCGGGAGGATTATGTGAGGTCGGGAGCTCAAGACCAGCCTGACCAACATGGAGAAACCCTGTCTCTACTAAAAAAATTAAAAAATTAGCAGGGTGTGGTGGTGCATGGGATGGTGCATGCCTATAACCCCAGCTACTCGGGAGACTGAGGCAGGAGAATGGCTTGAACCTGGGAGGAAGAGGTTGTGGTGAGCTAAGATTACAAGAGAAAAACTCCATTTCAAACAAAGAAACAAAACAAAACGTTCTAATGTTCTGTCCTATATCAATGTAGGGTGAGTTTAGTTAACAATGTAGAGTTTCAAATAGCTAGAAGGTGGATATTGGGCTGGGCACAGTGGCTTACACCTCTAATCCCAGAACTTTGTGTAGCTGAGACAGGCAGACACTTGAAGTCAGGAATTCAAGACCAGCCTGGTCAACATGGTGAAAACCTTTCTCTACTAAAAATACAAAAATTAGCTGTATGTGCTGGCACATGCCTGTAATCCCATCTCCTCAGAAGGATGAGGCAGGAGAATCACTTGAACATGGGTGAAGAGATTGCAGTAAGCCTAGATTGTGCCATTGCAATCTAGCCTCTGAGAGAGAGCAAGACTCTGTCTCAAAGAAAAAGAAAAAAGGAGGAGGATATTGAACTTTTCCAACACAAAAAAATGACAAATATTTGAGATGATAGATATGCGAATTATCCTAATCTGATCAGATCATATAGATTATACATCTAGAGACATCACTATGTATGCTATGAATATATACAATTATTATTTGTCAATTAAAATTTTTTAAAAAATTAACTCAAAGTTTTAAAAAGGATATTGGCCCAGGATTTGTGGCATTATCTGAAGGCTTAATTAGGAAAAGATCTGCTTGGCATGAACATGAACTGGTTTAATTTTTCCAAACACAACTCTGAAAGGTAGCAGATATTTTCACTATACATCAATGCGATTCTAAACCTTGCTAGTTGATTTTACTTAACAAAATAGCCCAGTTCAGGCTGAAACAGCAGTTTCATTTCAGATTCAGGAATCTCCCCTTCTCTACCATAAACCAAACTGTGTGTGTTTAATGATGGGTTGTATCTGCATGTTTATTTGTATACATTTGTGGGGTGGGGATTGAGGAGTGGGTGGTGGTTCCTCTTTTTTATTGTCTTCCATGCTTCATTCTTCTAAATTCTGTCCCCTTTGTTGTTGTGCACAATGAAGAGATATATTTTTTTTAATTTTTCACTTTTTTGTTTCCTATTTAGAGGGAAATGGCTAGCAGGTGATTGCTCACATAGAGGGAACACTGTTAATTCACTATAACCCTGGTAGGATTTGTTGCTTACAATTATTTGTACTGTTTGATCAAGAGTGTGAGATACTAGACTCCTCATTTTTTAAATCTCTAAATAATTCAAGAATAACAAGAAACAACCCTCTCAACATTGTTAAAGTGATGTGACCAAAATCTCACAGTTACTAGGTCATGGGGCAAAAATTTATCTGAGTGTATAGTACTATACTACTACTAAACAATCGGGTCTGTATACTCTCCTAGTTATGATATCCTGCACATCTGCATAACTGCACATCTTCTGATTATGGTGGTTCATTTTTAGATATACCTCTAGGAAAAGGATGGGTCATTCCAGCCACTAGAAATATTCTGATTTTTGTGACAGCTATTATTCTCATTGAAAACTGATCATTCTGGTTTCTTCATGAGACTGTGAGCTTGGCTAATGCAACCCTGGCCCTGAGAGATGGATTCATTCTTTCTGTGTTGATAATGTAAAAATTTAAAGCTTGTAAGTCTGAACAACAGATTCTGGAACTGTGGTGACCTTCCAAAGTCAGAAGCACATTGTGCCGCTTAGTGGTGGTACCACTTACAAAGCCAGCAAGCAAACAAACAAATCATCCAGCATCACCAATATGTCAAACCTTCCACAATAAAGATCAGTAATTGTGTAGGTTTACCAAATTATGATAACAACTGAAATGAAAATATCCTTTAATTGAAACAAAATGTATTTTACATAACATATACGTGCCTGAGAAGATCAAAGTCTACTTTAGGTTTTCTCTTTTATAAGTTAACTTACCACTTAAAGGAACCCTTTAATAGAAAGTTTTCTGTGATATAAATGTTTTTATTAATTTATTTTTAGATTACTTTCAATTATCAATTTCTATTTATAATAAAAAATACATTCATTCATCCTGCTAGGTGGCAGTCATCTCTAGTCTTTCATTTAAACAGTTATTAAATATCAGCATACACAGACATCATGTTGGAGACAAACTTCTTGATACCTGTTACATACATGCTTTTAAGCAAATCATGTCCCCCCACCCAAAAACAAATTCTCAGACTGTCATTAACTATAAGTACCATATGTTATTGTAATTTATTAAAACAAAGTTCACACTTTAGATTCTGGCCAAAATAGAGTAATCCCACTATACCTATCAGTCCCACTGATTTCATCTAAAAACTGGACAATATTTAAAAGGCAACTATTGAGAACTCTGTAAAGTTAGCAATAGCAGATAAACTAGAGAGACAGCCAAACCTGAAGAATGACCATAATAGAGCTACACACTTTGGCCTAAACAGGAGGCAGTAAAATCTCTGAGAGAAAAAGAGATTCCTAATAGCTAGAGAATATTAAGAGAAATCTCAGAAAGGAGAAAGCTAGAGATGATCCCCACTTTATATATGAACTGATGCAAGTCCTAGGCTCACTCCTAAGCTGTGTATGTGAGTAATAGACATTAATATGAACTAGCATAGTGAAGTCTTTGGGAATTGAACTGTAATATAAACCACCACCCAAGTCCCAGAATTACCTCTGAGAGATATGAGGGCAAAACAGCCAAAGCAATATAATAAAGTGTTTGAAAACATAGCTGACATTGAAAATACCACGCAGAGGAAAAAAGGAAAATTTTTTTAGTCTGAACCTAACTGGGTTGATTGCTTGATAAGTTAAAAATTTGACATTCACGGAAAGTTTTAACGGTACCCAGAGTCTCACAAGATAATATTTAAAATATCCAGGATACAACCCCAAATTACTAGGAAAACAAGTGACCAGAAAAAGATGACAAATTCTCAAAGGAAGGTAAATAATAAAACTTAAAGGAAGAGAAACAGACAAATTCACAAATATACTTCAAGATTTTAGCTCTCTTCTTTGAATTATCAACAAATAAATAGATAAGAGACCAGCATGGATATACAAGATCTGAACAACACTATCAAATAATTTGATGTAACTGACATTTATTGAACACTATACCTAGAAACAGCTGAATACATATTCTTATTAAGTGCACATAAACAATCACTAGAGGACCTATATTATGGCTCTTACAACAAACTATAACATATTGTAAAAATAGAAATAATACAAAATATCTTATTTGATCATAGAGAAAATCAAAACTAAAAAGATATTTGGAAAGTACCAAAATCTTTGCAAATCAAATAGCATACTTCTAAAAAGACACAGATAAAGAAAAAGTCAGAAGTAGACAGATAAAATAATTTGAACTGAATGGAATTGATGAGAATGAAGCTAAATTTGTAGAATGAAGCTAAAATAGTGCCTAGAGGAAAATTTATAGCATTAAATGTTTATGTTAGAAATACAGAATGGTCTCAAACCAATAATCTATGTCTGCAACTTAAGAATCTAGAAAAAGAGAAATTAAAGCACAAGAAAAAGACAAGGAACAATAAAAATAACCAAAATTAATGAAAAAGAAAAAGAAATAGACAAAATAAATGAAACCAAAAGCTGGTTCCTTGAAATAATCAATAGAATTCAAAAATATCTAGACAGACTGACCAAGAAAAAAGTGAGGATGTAACAATTTTCAATATCAAGAATAAAAGGGAAATATCATTTCAGACCTTCAGATCATAAAAGAGAAGGAAATTGGAAATAAGAAAATAATAAAAACATTTTTATGCCTATAAATTTGGCAACTTAAATCAAATGAACAAATTACTTACAGAAACTACAAAATTTATTCAAGAAGAAATAGATAACTTGAATAGCTTTACTAATTAAAGAACATTATTCATACTTTAAAACTTTGTAGCAAAAAGTCTAGGACCAAATTGCTTCACCAATGAGGTCTGCCAAATTTTTAAGGAATATATAAACTTTATACAATTTGTTTTTCAGAAAATAGAAAAGGAAATTATTTCAACTCATTTTATCATAAGAAAGCCAGATAAACATAATACAAGAAACAATAAATTAAAAAACAATATCCCTCTTACGCATGGACATACAAATATTAAACAAAATATTAGTGAGAAAATACAGCAGTACGTGAAATAATATTAATACATAATGACTTAGTAGAGTCTATCACTAATGTAAGACTTGCTCAACATTCAAAAGCTAATAAATATAATTGATCATAATAAGATTAAAAAATGATTATTAAAATAGATAAAAATCATTTAACAAAATTTAGCATCCAATTTCCTCATAACAAATGATACTGGGCATTTTTATATGACTATTTGACACTTGTATATCTTCCTTAGTGAGATATCTCTGCAGATATTTTGTCCATTTCTTTATTGGGTTATTTTTTTATTGTTAAGAATTCTTTGTGTATTGTGGATACAATAGCTTTATCAAATGTGTTTTGAAAATATTTTCTCCCAGTTTGTGTCTTGTCTTTTTGTCCTCTTAAAAACGTCATTTGCAGAGCAAAAATCTCAAAATATGTAATTTATCATTTGTTTTTCCTCTCATAGATAATGCTTTTGGTGTTGTACCTAAAAGCTCATCACCAAACCTAAAGTGACATAGACTGCCTCCTACATTTTTTTCTAGAGATTTTATAGTACTATGTTTTATATTTATGTCTATGATTGACTTTGAGCTAATTTTTATGAAAAGTGTGATGTCTGTGTCTAAATTTTTTTTTCTTTTGCATATGGGCATCCAATTGTTCCAGCAACATTTATTGAAAAGACTATCATTTCTTCATTGAATTTCCAGTTTTCCTTTATCAAAGATATTTGTATTGGTCTTTTTATGAACTCTCTTTTCTGTTCCATTGATTTTGCCTATATTTTGCTAATCCCAGCCTGTCTTGATTACTGCAGTTTTTTAGTAAGTTTCAAGTTGGGTATTGTTACTCATTCAACTGTGTTCTCCTTCATAATTATGTTGGCTAGTTTGATATTTTACCTTTTCATAAAAATTTTAGAGTATATCCTCAAAACTTCTTATTGAGATTTTCATTGGGATTATATTGACTCTACAGCAAGTTGGGAAATTGACATCTTAACAATATTAAGTATTCCAATCTACGAAGATGGAATATTTCTCCATTTATTGAGAATTGTTTTGATTCTTTCTTTTGATTTTTAGTGTTTTCTACATATACATTCTCTCTATTTTTTTTGTATCTATACTAAATTTTATTTTATTTTAAGTTCTGGGATACAAGTGCAGGACACGCAGTTTTGTTACACAGGTAAATATGTGCCATGGCATTTTGCTGAGTATTTTACTTTTTATTATCATTTGAAACCAATAGTACTTGACTTTTGTCTTTCCCTTTTCTAAAATAGGTGGCACATTTTCTGCCATGAAAATAATTCTCTACTCTTCCTTCCTCTTGTGGATATTGCATAATAAAGGAAGAAGGTACAAAACAAGATTTGGCAATCCTCTATTTAGAAAAGTATCTTGATGACTCTAATGCAAAACCTGGGAATAGGAACTTGGTGACTATAGAGGTCTTTGAAACCAGACATTTAATAAGCGCAGGTCTTTGAAAGTGGATCAGAGGAAAAAAAACATCCAAAGAGAACTTAGACACAAATACACAATAGCAAAGGGGTATAGCTATAATAGCAAAAAGCACCTGAAGTTATTATTTAATGACCAGGAATACTTCCCATTCCAATATGTACAACCTTCGGCAATATGACATTGGCATGCCTCGCATTCAGAGGTAGAATTTATATTTCTACCCCTTTGAATCCAGGTTGGTCTTGTAACTTGCTTTGTCTAATAGAACATGGTAGAAATAACTTTGTGCAAGTTGTGGAGGCTTGTCCTTAAAAGACCATGCAGCTTCTGTGCTTACTCAATTGGAGACATGCCTTCATAACACTGTAAAAAGAAACCAGCCTTGCCTAGCAGAGGATAAAAGGCCACATAAAGGAGAATCAAGGTACCATAGAAAGTAGCACTAAGAAGTGAGTGAGGTCTTGGAAATTCCAGCCCAGCTAACTCTCTAGCTAAGTGCATTCACATGAGTGAATCCAGGCTAAACAAGAAAGGATGCCATGCAGCCAAACCACTGACTGTGAGAAGCAATAAATTGCTGTTATTTCAAGACACTACAGTTTGAGGTTATTTGTTATGCAGCAGAAGACAACTGAGAGGGTAGCATAAAACAGAAATATTTATATTTTGAGGTTCACCAAACAATGCAAGAGCCCACTTGTAAGCTCTGAAGCCCCGTTTCCTAAGGTCTGATGGCTTAGAAATTAGATGATAGAATAAAATTTAGATAATTGAATAAAAGAAAGGAAGGTGTTCCAGAGATGTAGAACAGCATGAGTATAAGCAAGAGGCAGGACAAAAACAACAACAACAAAATGAGTCCTTGTTTCATGCATTTTTTCTTTTCAAAAGAAGTTCTGTGTTCCTCTTTAAATCTTCCAAGATTTTCCTCTATTGGGGTATATTTAGTGCACATATCTAAAATAGTAGAATTAGATTGTAAGTTCTGAAAAAGCAGGGAAACAAAAAGACCAACACTCAGTTAGCATGCGCCATGTACCAGGAACATGACATTGCCTAATCTCATTCAATCATCACAAAACATTCTTATGCTACAGGTATTTTCCCCCATTTTACAGAAGAGGCAACTAAAGCTTAGGAAGAGTGAGTAACTTGCCCAAGTTCACTAAGCTAGTCAATGGTATTGCTTTATGTCTTTCTCTTTCAAAATCCATACCATTTCCATAATCACCTACTACCTCCCAGACTCTATTTAGCTCACTATCAGCAATGCTTAGTTTATTTCCTCTCACGATGAAGCCACTCAAAATGTGCCTCTGAGAGAATTTAGAGGGGGAAAAAAAACTTACCTGAAATAAATTTCATTACCTGATAAAATTTATAGGAAAAAACTTACATGAAATAAATTTCATTAATCTTAGACTGTAGTGACATTAACAGATAGTTTCCTGTGTGGAGCTCACTTCCTTTATGTAACCACTAATTCATAACTCAATCATTCACTGACCCATTTAACAAATAGGTATTAAGCATTTCATAAGTACCAGCTTTTTAGGCACTAGGAACACAGTGGTGGACAGGGGGACCCCATACACACTAACACTCAGAGTCTCTAACTTATGGATGGAGATTATTGGTCACTTTTTTGTCTTCCCTAAAGATATCCTGGGCATTGATGTCAACCTTGACATCACCAAGCAAGTTGGCTTCTCACTCATTTGTTTCTATGTCTGCATGATCTCCTGACAAAACAATGGGGGGAGGGTGGTAAATAATATACTCAATTCTCTTTGATCCTCACAAATGAATAATAATGATGGAGTGCCCTTACCAGAAGGAGGAATAGAATATACTAATGATTCCTTGTTCATCTTTAAGAGTTACAATGCTTAGAACAACTATTTGCTCCTTGTAAGAAATTTACATGTTGTCTAGTTAGAATGGTTTAAAATGATATTAAAAAATTCGTTATTCTGTAACACATACCAAAGACCCTGGAACTTAAACTTAACTGAAAACGCACATGTAAGTCAGACCACAGTCTCTTGAAGTTTCTATGGCAAGTTTGTCAACGTTGGAGAGTGTCACTTACTCCCAGCTGTTTCGAAGGTTCACAACTTCCACCTCCCCCCCACCGTACGTTGTCTGAGATTCTTGGCTGAGATAGCTGTTTGTTTCTTTATTTAGCAAAATCTAACACAGCTCTGCTTAGCAGAGGGACAAACTGGAATTTGCAAGTTTCTGCATTATCACCCAGGCAATTGCCAACTTGCCACAGGTGTATAGCATGAGAACAATGGGAAGAAGACAGCCAGGGACTGCTATGGACCTGAATGCCGGGGCTCCATCTGCAATGTCCCACGCACCTTACTGCATCTCATAGGGGATCTGCTTTTCGTGATCAGCAGAGGTTAGGGGTGCAGGTCCTACTTGCAGCTCACAAGACATTTTAAGTCAGCAATTATAAGCAGAGCTGTTAAGAGAACACTGCTTAATTATTATGTCATGAAGAAAAGAAAAGAATGGCAAGGGTAACTTGAAAAAATAAATGAAGCGCTGTGAGTTTTCCCAGCAGCAGAGAATGAAACTGAGAGATTCTTGTTATTTTTAAAAGCTGCTGAGTTGGTCTCACTTCTTTGCTAAGTCTCTCAAGTATTTTTTTTCCCCCACAAAAGGCTTGAATAAATACCTGCCCTGCACTGAAGGGGAAATGCAGAGGATCAGCTTACTGACAAGTGGACAGGTGGCAAAACAGGTATAGGCATTTCTGTTTCAGGTCAGCTTTTCATGGGACTTAATTGAATAATATCACCTCTCACTTTTTTTTCCTTTTTCCCCCTCATTGATCAAGCTGCTTTTGAGAAAGTGATACTTTGCATATCTGGCTAAGTACTGTTAACAGCCTCTGCCTGCGGTTTGTTAAAAAAAAAAAAAAAAAAAAAAAGTGTGATCTTGCCGGAGAAGTAATTTGCTTCTCTCCAACCAATGATGGCTTGTACTTTATGCAAATTGGTATCTAGGGACAACAAATCCCATTTAATACATATGCATAGTTCATAAAAAAAAACGACGTGAGAGAAAGAGGAAAAAAGATAAAGCAACGAGTCAGCAAAAGAACAGGTTCCGAGGAAATTTATTGTCCCAAATTGGACATTTGTAACAGATGATGTGAACAAGTGTTAACTTTGTTTTCAGCAGCTCTTCACGTACATTCACTAGACATCACACAGATTATGTTTTAAGGATCTGAACTGTAATAAAAAAAAGTGTCTATGGGCTTTAGAGTGTTGTGTTCCATATGGTTAGGGAAGTACGGAGTTATTGCGACAAGCATCTTGTGAAGCTCATTACGCGCGGTGGTGTTAGATGCGAATTGCCGCGCATAGCTATAGGGTACGTACATGACATCCCACAGTCAGCAGATAGCAACTGGAAATGAAAGATATGAAGGCACAGAGTACAGCTTCAGGGAACATGTTAGACAAAACATCTGCTGGTATCAGAACACTGCATTATCAGATCATTGTGGCCATGAATTTTTTATAGACACTTTTTTCCCCCAAACCGCAACTTTGAAAGTGACATTTTGTGCAAAAAGTTTTGGATTGAAGTGTGATGTCAGGAGGAAGTCCAGTGCTATAAGTCATTGTATAGAAAGCCAACACTGGCAGCCCAAGAAAACTCCTTTTTGCAAAGTGGGGCAACCTCGACTAGGAAAATTTATGCTGCAGTGCATGCACATGGGAACGCAGAAGCAAGGAAGTTTTCTAAGCAAAAAACTTGATGGAGATGCTTTGGTCTTTCTATGCCACTCAATGTGTGGACAGGTTCATATTCTAGACATTCCCTTAACACGTCCTTTCTGCATATGGACAAAGGGTTGGTCAGCAGCTCCCATTAAGCAAGGAGGCCATATTCCATCAACTCATCTCTGGTATCTGCTTGTTAATGGAAGCATTTCTCTTGTGCCACTTCTGCCTGAGAGTTGCTCTTGTAAGAGGTTCCTTCATTACAGGAAACATGCATGGATGAAAAACTAGTTGAGTTCTGATTATCAGGAGTATACATTAGCAGCCTCACAGTCCTTGAGAGAGGGTGACGGGAAGGCCTGAAGAGAGGGAAGCAGCGGGGAGATGGTTCTCACCGTGAGAAAAGCTAAAGGTCCTGATATTTAGGACCCATTACAGGATGTCATATATTTTATCTTGGAAGATAATAAAGTGCTTCTAAAAGCATTATGACTTATGGAAGAATTGGGCTATCGATAGTCACCTTTCTGTTAATGTGGTTCTGAGAAATGGAATGATTTCACTGATTCTGACCACCCAAGCCATGGGGTACAGGCATAAAATGTATTTATCTTAAAAGAGCTAATGGGAAAGAAGAGTAGAGGAAGAAGAGCTCAAAGACAAGTGGCAGGTCCTTGAAATGGATTCTGGAGAACTAGAGGAAGTGCTTTTCTCTACAATGCAACCAGTATTCAATTTAATGTCCTTTTCAATAAACCACTGGATTCTTCTTTGAGCCCATTAGAGAGGTGACACACTAGATGAGATCAGAGTGTGAGGCTCAGAAACTCTCAAGAGTCAGAATATATTTACTTATAGCAGCAGATATGCGGGAATATCTGTACAATAATTGGCAATAGTTCCAGATATGAAAGAGAAAAGTAGAAGGTACTCATGAATGAGTAAGCACCAACTATAGAGACATGTACTTCACAGCTCCAGCGGTTATCTTATTCTACACATTCCTTCCATTTTCTTTTTGTCTTATTTTCTTCTTTCTTTCTTATTATCTTTTAGCAAAAGCAAAGTGAGGAAGAGAGTTTCTTTTCATTTTTGATAATTCCTTTTTTCTTCTGCTTTATTAGAAGAGATATGGGTATAGTGAAATGACTTCTGGGAAAAGGATATATTCTCTATTATTTTCCCTGAAAGTTTTGATGAGCAATCAACTGTACTCAGGAAGACGTGAAAGCTCATTCATTCAATAAATATTTACTGAGCACCTACTACTGCAAGTGGCCCTTGTGCCAAGAACAACTACAAATTTTAATAATGGTATTTATTTATTTTAAATATTATTTTTGAGGCAGGGTCTTGCTCTATTGACCAGGCTGGAGTGCAGTGGCACAAGCATGGCTCACTGCAGCCTTGACCTCCAAGCTCAAGTGATCCTCTCACCTCAGTCTCCCGAAAAGCTGGGATCACAGGTGTGCCCCACCACACCCAGATACTTTTTAAATTTATTTGTAAAGATGAGGTCTCGCTATCTTCCCCAAGCTGGTCAGGAACTCCCATATTCAAGCAATCCTCCTGCCTCAGCCTCCCAGAGTGTTGGGATTATAGGCATGAGCCACTGAACCCAGTCTTATATTTGTTTTCGAAAATTATTATAAATAACAAATTAATAAATAATACTCAGAGGCAAACAACAAGTAAAAGGGGAAAAAGAGTTAGGTAGCCTTGAACCTGGTTTTGTCTTGAGAACATTTGCTAGTCCAAGTAACTTTAGCTCTGTTTTTCTTGATCTCTGAGGATATGGAATAGACTTCATCTAGGGATTATCCTAAGTGGGAAATATAGATGGAAATATCCCTACATCTAATCCCTCCAAAGGCTACATGCTCAATGTCAAATAAAACACAAGTAAGCACATCCCAGTCACCAGCCCACAACACAATAAGACAAAGACTTCAGAAAACATATTTATCAGGTATAAAAGAAATATGTCTAATTAGTGCTAAGAAGGTGAATAAGAGACAAATTATAAAAAATAAAGGTTATAAAAATGTAAAAGCATATTTGAGTAAGAAACGACAAAAGTAACACATAGAAATAACATATAACTCAATGAATGGGTTTAACAGTTGAATACAAATGAAGACAGGAATTTTGTGAGCTGGAAGATATATATGAAGAGAAGCAAAGCGTTTTAAAAGTTAAATCACGATGGGGAAGAAAAAAGTTTTAATTTATGCCTAATTAAGTTTCAGAAACAGGAGAGAAGGGGGCTGCAGTAGTATTTGGAAGCATACCAGTTTAGAATTTTCTAAAATTTATTATTTTTAATACCAAGTTTCAGACTTATGAAGCTAAATGAATCCTAACCAGGAAAATAAACACCTAGAACACAAAACTGCAGACCATAAAAAATATACATGTATTAAAGTACCAAGACAAAAATGAGAGCTTTCAATGTTTGATGAACTGAGAGCAAACTTCTCCACAGCAGCTATGAAGGCCACACACTGTGGTAACATCTTCAATGTGCTCAGAGAAAATAACTGTCAACTGAGATTGCATGTTAATCAAAGTGCTTTTCAAGAAAGTGGGTAAGATAATGATATTTGTTGACACAAAATTAATAGTTCACTATCAACAGATCTTCTTTGAATGAACTTTTAAGAAATGGAATTCACACAAAAAAATGAAAGTGATCTCAGATGTTAGCTTTGAGTAACAAGAATATATTAGGAGCAAAGAAAACGATAATATGTGCATAAATTTAAATAAACTTTGGCTGCATAAAATTATAGTGGAATTCTTCATGAGGTTAAAAAACAAATAGAAAAAACTAATAAAGACACAAAAAAGGTAAAACGAGGGGGATGTTTTTGTTAAGATAGTCTAGGCTGGGTATAGTCGCTCATGCCTGAAATCCAAGCACTTTAGGAGCCCAAGGTGGGCCGACTGCTTGAGACCCACCTGAGCAACATTACAAAACCTTGTCTCTACAAAAAAAATACAAAAACTTAGCCAGGTGTGGTGGCTTGTGCCTGTAGTCCCAGCTACCCAGGAGGCTGAAGTGGGAGGATCACCTTAATCTGGGAGGTCAAGGCTGCAGAAAGCTGAGATCTTGCTACTGCACTTTGGTCTGGGTGACAGAGCAAGGCCCTGTCTTAAAAAAAGATAAAAATAAAAAGTGCACAATTTATTGAATGTTTAGGTTGAAGGGCAAGATAACAATTTAAAGTTGATAAATAATGTTTACATGCTAAAATATTTAAGGGAACCATTAAGCTAATACAAATAGGTCATAACATTTATTAATAAGCAGCTAGGGGGAAAATGGAAATAAAAATACGATGAAGCATTCCAAACAAAAGCTATAAGGGAAAAGGAATGGGAAACAAAATTTGGGGCAAGTAGAAGCAGAAATTAAAATGGAATATATACCTTAATATAAATTACAGTAAATGTAAATTGTCCTTACGGTCTAGTTAAAAGACCAAGATTGTCCAATTGAGAGCAACAGAGAGAGACAGGGAGAGAGAGAGTGAGAGACAGAGACAGAAGGAGAGGGAAAGAGAAGGAGGAAAAACAAGAAGAATAAGGAGGAAGAGAGAAGGCCTGAAGAAGGGCAGGAATATAAAACGAAGAAGAAAATATAGAGGAAAGGAAAGAAAAAATAAGAAGAAAAAATGTAAAAGAGAAAAAAAGAGAAAAGATAAACCAGGAGATCATTAATCAAAAGAAAGATGGTATATAAGGCAAAACAAATATTATTCTTATGAAAGATAAAGAGAGTTGCTACATAATGATGAAACATTTCATTTTAAACTTGCATGTACCTAGTAATAGCTTAGCATTGACTGAACAATGCAGGAGAACTCGACAAACCCACTATCATAGCAGCATATTTTAAGGCTCCTCACATAGTTGTTGATAGATCAAGAAAATAAAAGCATTAAAATTTGAAGTTTTTAGGCAAAATAAATAGTATGCATATATAGACTAAGGTACCAATAACTACATAATATTTTTAGATACTCATAAAACATTTACAAAAATTGACTATCTTTAATTATAAAGCATGTGTTAATGAATTTCAAACTTTTAGGTATTATACATTCTCTAACAAAAGTAAAGTCAGAAAAAAATAATTTAAAATTTAACAAGGAAACCTATGTAATTTGTAATTTTAAAACACACTTCTGAATATCTTATAAGTGAAAAAGCATTGAGAAAACAGAAAATGTTTAGATTTTAATAGAAATAAAAATACCTCCTATCGAAAAACTATAGAATACAGCTAAATTATAGCTGTAGACATTTTATTAGAAGAGAATACATTTTAAATATTTCACTACAAAATTGATAAATGAGATGATGAATATGTTAATTAGCTTTTTAAATTATTCCACATTGTATACATATATCTAAACATCACATTGTACCACATAAATGTATGCAATTATAATTTGTCAATTAAGAATGTTATTAACAAAAGAGAAGAGAATAAAGGCTAACAATGAGTTAAATATTTGTAATGGCTAATATTAGGTGTCAACTTGATTGAATTGAAGGATGCCTAGATAACTGTTAAGTATTATTTCTGGGTGTGTCTGTGAAGGGTTGCAGAAGAGACTAACATTTGAGTCGGTAGACTGGGAGAGGAAGACCCACCCTCAAGGTGTGTGGGCACCATCAAATCGGCTGCCAGCTGGCTAGAGCAAAGCAAGTGGAGAAGTTGGGATAAGCTGTCTTGCTATGTCTTCTGGCTTTCATCTTTCTCCCATATTGGATGCTTCCTGTCCTTGGACATGAACCTCCAAGTTCTTTGGCCTTTGGACTCTTGTTTTTTACACCAGTGGTTGCCTGGGGCTTTCGGTACTTCAGCCATAGACTGAACATCTGCACTGTTGGCTTCCCTACTTTTGAGGCTTTTGGACCTGGACTAAGTTACTACCGGCTTCCTACCTCCTCAGCTTGCAGGCAGCCTATTATGGGACTTCATCTTATGATCATGTGTATGATAAACTCCCTTTCATGTATACATACATTCTATTAGTCCTGTCCCTCTGAAGAACCCTACTACAATACCCAAATAAGCAAATTAGAAAGAGAACACCACTCCCTAAATAAATGGTGAAGGATGAAAATAACAATAAAACAGTAGAGATTAAGAAACTATGTAACAAAAAAATCCAATAAAGCCATTGACAAATCTTTGCTATTGACAAAGATTGTTTTCCGAAAAGTAAAATGTGAAATTCCTGTAGCACAATTCATCAAAGAGATGAAAAATTAATTAAAACCATTAGAAGTAAATGATCCATAATTCTAGACATTAAATATAGTATGAGTAACTTTATGTCAGCATACTTGGAAACATAAAATGATCAACCTCAGAAGAAAAAAAAAGTAGAAATTTACTCTAAAGAAACTGAATTATCCTCCAAAGAAACTCCAAACCCAAGTTATGTTAAAATTATGTTCTACCAAACATGCAAGATATAAATAGTCTTAATATTATACACAGTATCTCAAAGCATAAAGTGGGAGTAATATGCAACACAATTTGGTGGGCTAGCAAATTCTTAACAACATAACCTGGCAAGGACAATATAAAAAATCAGATTTTATCTATAATTCACTCTTGAATGGAAGTGTAAAAATTCCAAACAAAATGCAAAATAAAACTAGCATTGTGATAATTTTCAGATCTACTCACAAATATGCTTACACTGTCTTTTCCTGGGCAGGTAGTAGGATTTCACTTCCCCATATACTTATGGTTAGATTTTTTAATGTAGTGTTTTGGCCAATAAAATGTAAATAGAAGGGCTGTGTGCCAATTCAAATCAGATGCTTCTAGAGTCAGAATGCAAGGACTTGTGTTATTTCTTTCTTTACAATACACCTCATCCCCTGCCACTTCCATATCCTCTCCAAATGGTGAAGGTGCCATCAGCCTGAGTTCCTGTTGAAGACTAGATAGAGCAGAGACTCAATCTGACCCACAACTGACATTTAACATTATTGGGAAATAAATTTTGTTATTATAAATTACAAAAACATAGAGGTTGTTTGTTATAGCATTATATCCCAAACCATTCTGCCTGGTAGAAGTATTGTATAAAAAATGAATTTACTTTGTAACTGAAAGAAATTTATCAGAGAAACATAATTGTTGCTTCACATTGGAAGATCGATCAGCACATTAAGAGATTAAGAGAAAAATATATAATCTCAACAAAGAAAAAGGGTTGATAAAAATAAAAATATATTTATATAAAAGCTCTCACAAGACTATTGATAAAGACAACTTCCTTCATGAACAATGTACACCTTTAGAAAACATGAAACCTACATTATACTTCATAATAAATGTTGATAGTATGCTATTTCAGGTCAATACAAATGGCAACCATGCTCTTCATGATCATTTCTAATTGGCATTGCATAGAAGACCTTAGAGCACTAAGGCAAGAAAAAGAAATAAAAAGTAGGATTAGAAATAGAGATACAAAAATGTATTTACTCACAAATAAAATTTATATAATTACCGTGGTAGAAAATCCAAAAGAATCAGTAAGTAAAATGTTAGAATTAATAAGATAGCCTAGGAAGACCTCTGACTATAAAATCAATTTGTAAACTATTTGGAAATCTATTCAATAGAAAGGAATGTGTAAAATGTGATTTTAAAGGAGATGCCATTTACAAAAACATCAAATATACCATATACATGGATAAATCAAACAAGGTTATGAAGAAAATTATAACATAATTGGAAAGAATCAAAGAGATATCAGTTAGTGGAGAGATATGTCATACTCAAATATAAATATTTGTGTTCAAATATTGGGGAAAAATAATTGCAAAGATTTAAATTGATTTATGAATTCAATGCTACTTATCTAAAATTTAACTCTATGTATGTGTCAATGAACAAGCTGGTTCCAAGGTAGGTTGGTGCAAAAGTAATTGTGGTTTTTGCTATTACTTTCAATGGCAAAAACTGGAATTACTTTTGTACCAACATCATATATATGGAGAGTAAAAAATCAAAAACAGCCAAGACATTGTCAGCCATCAGGAATCGTCATAAAGCTGCCTACATGTATATGCCAATGTAATATGTGACTTATTTTCCATTGCAGTTCAATGGGAAATAATAGATTTTTTAAATAAATGGTGGTGAACCAATTGTTTTTCTACATTGTAAAAGATACAATTTAGAGCCAAACCTCACACCACGCATAGCAAGATCTGTCTCTAGAAAAAAAATAACAATTAAATTAAATTCAGTTGAATTTAAGACTAAAACTGGAAAGACAAGTTTATAAAACTTTTTTAGGACAATATAAGAGGTAGAAAACTCATTATTTCAGGGTGGAGAATAAAATTGTAGAAAGTGCAAACCATAATGAAAAAGCTTCATAAATTTAATTATACTGAATTAAGAATTTAGATTAATTATAAAGAAACTAGAGAGTAAAAGAAAAGCCTATAAAAGTGAAAAAAAAACATTTATGACATATATAATTCAAAAAGGATTATTATGTAGAATAGTAACTAGATTAGGAATTAGGCCCCTCCCTGGAATATTCCCTACCCCACAGTGATTCCAATCAAGCATACACAAAACACTTCCTAAAGGGCAGGGGCTTATCTTGACATTTGGGGTTGGTATCTCTTGGTTTTGGTGGTTGATGCAGAAAAACTGGGGATTCATGGACAGAAACAGAATTCTTCCAAGATCCTCTTTGGGTCAGATAAGCAAAGATAGTGGATCTATCTGAAGAATCATGCAAAGAAGTCAATTACACAAGAAGCAACAGGAATCTGGGTAGGACAGCAAAGAAAGATAGCCTTTAGGATATGAAGATGAAAGCTGACCCTGGCCCCTTTAGGATATGAAGATGAAAGCTGACCCTGGCCCATCCTCTTCCACAGGCATCTCTTGCAAGACATGTGCATAGGTCATTAAAGGTCTCACATATGTCATTCAAGTTTATTCCTATGTATTATTCATACATGTTGTTATTATAAATGGAAATTTCATGATGTATTTTTAATAGACTGTACTTTTTACATATGAAATATATATATTGTTTATTGTACCACTTTACTACTGAATTGCCTTTGTTTGGGGTATATTTTCACTTGATTCTTTGGGGTTTATTTAGATGTACAATCAATGTTATTTGTAAATTGGAAAAGTTTACCTCCTTCTTTTCAACATTATCTAGTTAATTGGCTTTTTTATTGCATTTTTCAAGTTTGCAGTTAGTAATGCATTTTTTTATATTTTAACAGAGACATCACTTACATTTGGGCAGGGATAAAAAAGTTGTAATTATTTTAAAGTTGTGTTAACAAATTTCTATTTTAGTAAATTTTTTCAAAAACATCAAATTTATCAAACATCCTTTGGAGTCTGTGAAAGCAATCATATGAGTTTTATCCTTATGTTTATTTATTTTTTTAAAAAAATTAGATACAGGATCTCACTCTGTTGCCCAGGCTGGAGTGCAGTGGTGCAATCACATGTAATTGCAGTATAGAACTCCTGGGATCCTGGGATCAAGAGATCCTCTTGCCTCAGCCTCCGAAGTAGCTAGGACCACAAGTATGTGCCACAATGCCAGGCTTATTTCTTTTAATTTTTTTGTAGATACAGGGTCACAAGATGTGTCCTGATCTTGAACTCCAGGCCTCAAGTGATCCTCCCGCCTTGGTCTAACAAAGTGCTGGGATTACAGGTGTGAACCACTGCACTTGGTCTTTACATTTATTTACATAATAAATTATATAACTAGATTTTTTGGTATTAACTAACCTATTTTCCTGGCCATTTATTTATGAAGTACTATTTTTTAATGTTATTCCAAAATCTGTAGGCTGATGTTTTATTTAGAATCCTTGTATTAATATTCATGAGGTTTCGGTCTGTAGTTTTCTTTCTTCATAAAATCATTTTTAGTTTTGGTATTAATGTTACACTCAGTACATACAAATATATAAATAAGAAGAATGTCAACACATTGGAATTTTCCATTCCTTAAAAGTTTCTTGCTAACATTTCTGGACCTAGTGCTTTATGGGATATGGAGCATGGACACATGCTGAGGAGGAAAAAAGAGTTTTTATTTTAAAACAGCTTTGTTGAGAACAATGTACATACCATAAAGTTCATCCACTTAATATGTACAATTCAATGATTTTCAGTGCACTTGCAGAGTTATGTAACCATCACAATAATCTAGTTGTGTAATATTTTTAATATGCCCAAAGGAAAACACAAACCAATTAGCAATCACTCTAACTCCCCCCCCAGTTCTAGGTGACTACTAATCTCTTTTCTATCTCTATAGATTTTTCTATTGGGACATTTTTAATAAAAGGTTTTATACAACACATGGTGTTTTGTGACTAGATTCTCTCATAGTATAGTGTTTTTTGAGGTTCATCCATTTTTGTAGTATGTATCAGTACTTCATTTTTTATATTGCCAAATAATATCCATTGTATGGATAGAGCATGTTTTATTTATCCATTCATCAGTCGATGGGCACTTGGGTTGTTTCTACTTTTAGCTATCATGAACAATGCTAATGTGAACATTTGTATACAAGTTTTTCTGTAGACAAATGTTTCTATTTTTCTTGGTTATATACCTAGGCAGGTGTAGAGGATTTGAAGGGTTTAGTGGAGATTCAATGGGAATTTTAGAAGTTGAGATCCTTTGGGGAAAAAATAAGAGATGATTGAAAAATATTTAATATCAAAAAATATTTTGAGGATACATAGAAAGATACCATATAATCCAGGGTTACCTGGATTATATGATAACTCTATATTTAACATTTTCAGCAACTCCAAAACTGTTCTCCAAAGTAGCTGCACTACCTTATACTTTTTTTTAGCAATGTATAGTTCCAATTTTCCACATCCTCACCCATGCTTATTATCACTTGTCATTTTGATTGGAGGTTTTGAGTGGTATCTTATTATGATTTGCCATCTACCTAGTGACTAATGGTATTAAGAATTCTTTTATGCTTATTCACCGTTTGTATATCACCTTTAAAAATATCGATTTAAATATTTTGCCTATTTTTAATTGGGTCACTTGTCTTTTTTAACAAATACTTTTAAAGTTCAAGGGTACAAGTATAGGTTTGTTACATAGGTAAACTTGTGTCATTGGAGTTTGTTGTACAGATTATTTCATCACCTAGAAATTAAGCCTAGTACTCATTAGTTACTTTTCCTGATCCTCTCCCTCCTCCCACTCTCCACCCCCCAAAAGGCCCTAGTGTGTGTTGTTCCTCTCTATGTGTCCATGTATTTTCATCATTTAGCTCC
This sequence comes from Cebus imitator, assembly GCF_001604975.1. Lineage (NCBI taxonomy): Eukaryota > Metazoa > Chordata > Mammalia > Primates > Cebidae > Cebus > Cebus imitator. The sequence continues at coordinate 2,067,929 of NW_016107490.1, forward strand.
CACTTATAAGTGAGAACATGTGCTATTTGTTAATTTGTAAGAATATTTTATATATTCTGGATACAAGTCCCTTATCAGATATATTATTTGCAAATATTTTCTTGGTACATAGGTTATCTTTTTACTTTCTTATGAAGCTTTTTTAAAGCAAAACATTTTTAATTTTGACAAAGTTCTATTTGTCAATCCCTTTTATCACTTGTGTTTTTAGTTAGCATATCTAAAAAGTGATTGCCAAACCAACACACAGAAATTGGCTCTTATATTTTCTTCTGAGTTTTATAGCTTTAGCTTTTATATGTAGGTATGTGATCTACTTTGAGTCAATTTCTGTGTATCAGGTGATGCAGGGGTCTAAATTCACCTTTTGCATGTGGATATTCATTTGCCTCAAATACAAATTTTTGTTAAATGTTGTTAATATTTAAACTATAAGAATACATCCAAAAATATTTGGATAAATGAGCAGAGAAGAGAACCACCCTATTCACAAAAAAATGCAGAGAATAAAATCCCTATTCTGTTGATATTTATAAGATAATAGATATAATCTGTTAATCCAGAAGTAGATTTTATTTTATTTTTTCAAAATCCCAAAACTGTCTATGAAAGGAAGGGTTATCTGGTAATATTATTTTTAAAAATTACTTACAATATGTCTGTACAATGAAATATTCTGTAGCTACTAAGAAAAATAGCATGTTTCCACATGCATGAATATGGAAAGGTTTTAAAACACAGATAATAAAATTAAGTTGTAGAAATGTCTTTATATCTTGTAAACATTTGTATGATATACATATATAAATATATATATATAATAAGAATACAGGCAAATGTATAGAACATTTCTCGAAGACTATATCCAAAATGATAGTCAAGAAATTGGCAAAATGTTTGACCTAGATGAAAGAGTGGGTGGCTGGGTGGTCAAAAGAGAGATGGAAACTTACTGTTCGCTCAATGCCATTTTCTACCTTGTAAGTTTTAAGTAATGCGTATGTCTTACATATTTAAAACTTAATAAAGCTAATAAAATGGCTTATTAATTTTACTAAATTTTAGTAGAAAAAATCTTTCTCAAGTTGCCTGTAAGATATTGACTGTAGAACTCTAATATATTTCCTATTAAATAATATGACTATACAAATGATTCCACAGAAATTACCAATCCAAATTCCTTGAACATTCTAACACTGCAGCCAGAACCCACTCAGTATGAAGCAACATTCAGAAATTACCCAGAAAGAGCATATTATATAGTATTCTTCTTAAAGAGAATGTGGCACATTAGCATACATTACATTTGCTTATTCACAAATCTCAGAACATTAAACCAAAAAATTCTCCTTGAATTTTGAGAAAGGTATAACGATATGATACATAGGAAATTTATAGAGACCAAGGAGTCATAAATCACATTCTTTATCAAGAAGACATTAGATAAAGGTTGTTGACTTCAGTAAAGGAATGCTGTGGATGTTTGGGAGATCATTTTCTAACATTATTTTGATGTTAATGTCAGAAAACAAATCATTTACTCACAAATATTATACTTTTTACTCATCACTGTCCCTTTAAGACAATGGGTCCAATAAACTCACAGATCTGACTCTATGTGGCATCCTCTGATGTTCTCAAATCAGCTTAGAGATGGTGACTAAATAGTCCTTTAACCATGACCATTTCTTATGATACCTCTGTTACCTGAATTTGGATTCTAAAAAAGGAATCCAAATTTCTCTGTGTTTATTACAGTGCCTTAGCTGCCTCAGGAGATTTAATCTGTCTGACTTACCGTACTTTGAGAACCATTCTTTGCTAGTCTGCATTTATTTTAAAGTTTATGAAAAATAAATATTAAAATGTCAATGTAAATGAAGCATGCTTTGTTGTAAAAGACCAGTTGCGCCTGTTTCAGACATTCTTATATTTTGTTATCAATTTGTTCCAAAGTCCAAAACTATTCATATATCACAGAAGGTACTTAAACAACAAATGGCTAATTTCTTTCAGGTGGGACCCTGACCTCCTCAATGGCAGATTGTGGAACATAGACTTCTTAGTTTTAAAGATGCAAATAAATTTATAAATGAAGTTATCTGTTGGTAAGTTCCATAATGGGAACAAAGAGAAGGTCTCCGTAAATATTCACCCCACTGCCAGGTCTGTCCATCTAAAGGCTGTGATTGATGATGTCACTAAAACAAAGGAGAGCATTTAGTCTAATAAGCCAACTTGAAGAGACATTGAAAGGTTGGAATTATGTATGGAAGAAGACAATTATGCAAGCTACATGATTAATTAATAATGAGATCCATCACAGACTGAAGAGAAAGACTCACAGGATGGAAAGCATTGTAATTTACTGTGTGTGTGTCCATATGTGTCTGCAGGACATAAATGATATATGCAGTGTGGGTGCTGTGGCATCTGAATCTATATGCTTGTTGTCTGAGATCATGACTCATTTTTACATTGGGTGGGTGGATGTCTAGAATGTACTAATTGTTTCTTAAGAGGTAGAAGGCTTTGCCTGGTTCCTAAAGCCGTATGTTTTTATTAGAAAAACAGGTGAATTTCATTGATGTCATGTATGTTCCCCTATTTTCAGAATATAAGTAGTTGCTTTATGCTGTCCCAATTTAATTTTTTAAAGGTTGGATCAAACCATGGAAGTATCCATACATCAATATCAATGTAAATGCATAAATAAACAAAATGCCATTTAGTGCACTTTTAAATGTTTCCAGTGATATGGTTTGGCTGTGTCCCTACCCCAATCTCATTTTGAACTATAGTTCCCATAATCCCCATGTGTCCTGGGAGGAACCTAGTGGGAGGTAATTGAATCATGAGGGTGATTACTTCCAGGCTGTTCTGGTGAGAATGATTGAGTTCTCACAATGTCTGATGGTGTAAGTCAGTTAACCTTCTCCCCTTCGTAAGTTACCCAGTCTCGGGTATGTCGGGTATGTCCTTATGGTGGTGTGAGAATGAACTAATGCACCCTGTCTCTGGATGAACACAGGCTTCTAACTAACTAATGACATTTGTTTTCAAATTTCAGACAGTTTAGAACAACATTGGTTTTCAAACTGTGTTATATGGAATGCTAAGTATTCAACAGAGCTCGCCCCTTCTTCTCCACCCTCTTAGAAATGACAAAGTGTGGGAAGTAAGGGAAACAATGAGACAGAACTTCAACCCAAAGAGCTGCAATTTTATTTGGGGGAAAGGGAGATTTATTTTATGGTTTTGTGTAAACAAAGATTTCTGTGGCTATAAATAGTTTTAAAACCACCATTAAAAATGCATTTGAAACAAAACTAAAGTTAGTTTCTTACTTCATATTATATATGAGAAAAATTCACATAAAACAGAAAACTCATACTTTGAAAGCACAAGAAAAGATATTAGGAGAATTTTTAAAATAATTTTGAGTTATTAAAACAAAACCTATACACACCCACCAACATGCATGCATATGTGCAGGCATGCACACACGTACAGGCTCGTGCGTGCGTGCACACACACACACACACACACAAACACACACACACACACACACACACACACACATATACCTTGCCGGAATAGAAAAAACTTAAACTTCTACCTAGCACAAAACAACATTTAAAAGTAAAAGAGAAAGTTATAATAAAAATAGCATAGTGGGACGAACTATTTGCAGCATCCATAACAGACAACAGATTACTATCCATAGTAAATACAGAACTCTTAAACTTGTATTCAGAAGCAAGTAACTAGATTTAAAACAATGGACGATATTAACAAAAAATGTATTAAAGAATATAGATGGTCACTACATATAAGATGCTAAATTCACCAGTAACCAGGTAAAATATAAATTTTATAAAATGCATTGTTTTTACCCTATTAGACTGCCAAAATATGAAAACAAGCCTGCTAATGTCAAATGTTCATGAGACTGTAGAAAAACAAGCAATATTTAAGGTCTTTGTGGAGTTTCAACCTACTTTCTGGAGGACAATATGGCAATATCTTTCAACTTTTGAAATATGCATAGGGATTTATTCAGCAATTCCATTTCTAGTAATATATCTGAGAAATACTTCATGTTATTTACTTATTTGTTTACTTGCTTGTTTATTTGTTTGTGATGGTGGTTTTAAAACATTTCAGCAAATTATTTGACACTCGTTCCTTAAAAAGGTAAAGTGGAATTCACCACCCATTGAATGTTGGCCAGACTTTTTTATTGATACATAACAGATGTGAGTATTTTCAGGATACATAGGATAATCTTTTACATTCTTATCATCAAATCAGGGTAATTGAGATACCATCTCCTTAAATATGTATGTTTTCTTATGTTAAGCACATTTGAATTATTCTCTTCTAGCTATTTTGAAAGGTACAATAGAGTCATGTTAACTATAATCACCCTATTAATTCCCCTCCCTTGAACGTTGGACAGATTTTGGAACTTAATTTAACCAGGAAAATGTGATGGTAGTGATGCTAGGTGACTTTCAAGGCTAGGTCTCAGAAAGGATAGCTTCTACCTGGCTCTTGCTTTCTTGGATAGCTCATGCTGGGGAAGCCAGCTGCCATATCATGAGGACATTCAAGAAGCCCATGTTGGAAAGAACTGAGGCTTTATGGAGAGGCCTATGCTAAGAAGAACTGAGGTCTCCCACTAACATCTTGCATCAAACTACCAACCATTTAGTGAGCCACCTTAGGTCCCCCAGCCCCAGTCCAGTCTTCAAATGACTGTAACACCTTGGCTGCACCCTAATGAGAGATTCCAATCCTAAACCAGCCAGCCATGCTGCTTCAAGATTTCTGACCAGCAGGAACTATGAGCTAATAAAGGTTTGTCATTATCTGAGGCCACTAACTTCTAACATAATTTGTTATGCCCAAAGTGTATGGTTGAATTAATTGTGGTTAATCCATTTCATGAAACATATGCAACTGTTAAATTAATGCAGTAGCTCTATGTATTCTAAAATAAAAATGTCTTCAGGAAATATTAAATAATAAATCATTCAAACAATATAAATTTCATCATAATAAGATACATTTGGATATATAGTTTACATACACACCTACATACAAATGTCTGTAATTGCATATGTAAATGCTTTCAGAAACCTATGAAATAGAGGATTGGACTAAGAAACATAGCAAGGGGAGTTCCACCTTACGTATTTCTGTATATTTGAAATTTTTAAATTACAAACATGTTTATGCATCCATATTTACTTTTATAATTTTATTTTAAAATATTTAACTAATAAAAAATAAATGAAGTAGCATACTCTTCTTTGAAGGGCTTTCATTGTTGTTATTAGTGAATTACCAGGTAGAAGACAAGAAAATGGGATGAGTTAAGATGGATAATTTACTTTAATAGCTTTGTGGCTGAGAGGAAGCAAGTAAAATGACTGTTAAAGTTTTGATTCATGGCCAGGTAGCTATATGTCATTCTATGGGCACAGCCTACCTGTTTGTCAAATGGGACAGTGAGTGTGGAGAGGTAAGCTGGGGAGGGAATGAGGATGACAGTCTGAATACACCCCTATCAGTGGACAAGGTCCAGAACCCACACCAGATGCCAGATGAATTGTAGGTCGATAGCGACATCTTCATGTACAAAGGACAGCACATTAAAGAGGGGGATGAAATAGATATCTACCTGTGGGAGCTATTGATTGGATTTAATGCTAGGGCTTTTATCCCATTATGCTGCATGTAATATGCTGAGGATTTCAGAAAAAAATAATACATGAGCTGTCCCAAGAACTATAGGTCAAAAGGGAGTGGATAATAGAATTTGAATAAAAAGGAAAAATTGATTAGCTGATAGTGATTATTAGGCAAGATTATAGAAGGCAACATTACAACTAGCAGATTGTCACTAAATGATGCCCATTCCTTAATACAAAGCCATCTGAATCAACCTGAAGTACAAAAGACGAAGACTCGAGTGACCAAGGCAAATTTCAATGGGAATTACAAATATCATTTGGCAAAACATGGCAAATAAAAGGATCCTTGAGAGCATTTATGTAAAATCTTATGTTTTTCTTTCAAAGATTTCTTGAGAGGAGTTCCAGAAAATATCTTTAATTCCAGTTTATAGAATTTCCTTATTTTAATGTTTGCATCTCTAGTGTAGGCATATTATAAATGGAATTAACTACATTACGAACACTTTTAATCTGATTTTACTGGTGCCTATGGCTGATGACTAGGAATCAGCATGTGTGCCATTAAAAGAAAAACAAAGTTATATAGAAGCTAAATTACATGTCCAAATAAACACATTTATCTGTGTGCTTTATTTATTATCCCAAGTAGCCAAAGCACAGAGTCCTGACTACCGGTCTTCAAAAATAAAGTCGCTACGAAGCAGTTAGTCTGGCTACTGGAATCAAAAACTCTCACTTAACAAAAGAACTGGCAAGAGTTGCCCACTTTTTTTTTTTATGTCTCTATTATTAAACATAATTACAGGCATACCCATTTTTAGACTGCATTTTAGCCCGGGAAATAAAGCAACACCTCTGTTCTCTCTCCCTCTTCCTCTTCCTCTCTCTTCCTTTCCTTTATTCTTTTTTTT
>NW_016107490.1:2076383-2115171 GCF_001604975.1 Cebus imitator
TGCCATCACGGAGATGGAGACTCTCCCGCGCTCTCAGGCTGCAGCTGAAGATATGTGGTCTTACTGTGGGTGACGTTTTTCTTTTGTGGGAAGATATGGAAAGAGATTTTAATGTCTGTCTTTTAGACAGAGATGTTAATTGAAATCTTTTTCTAACATTATATGTCCCACATTACTACAGATGAAAAAAAAGATCCTTTTTTTTTTCTTTAAGAGGCTGCTTTGTGTCTTCTGAGCAGTGGCCAAGGTTCAGTCATGATCCAGTGAGGCTGACCATCTGGGAGCAAGGGCAGATGGACAGCTGTCTTCCTCAGGGTGCACAGGAATACGAATTTAGGCTTACAACAATTCAGTGTTCTAATTACAGAGCATACACCTGTACTAGTAAACATGTACACAAAAATACCCTGCTTATGCGCTGTCACCCAGACATCTGGAAGATAATCAAGAAATGGCCATTAAGCAAAACAAGGATAAGAGACCTAGTTTCTTCACTCAAATTTGAGCACACAGTCTCAATTGTATCTTGTTAACTTTTACTCTGGACACAAGTTTAATAAACGTGGTTTATAGTTGTCTAGCTCCCATTCAGTACTTTAGCAGCAGCAAATGAGAAGTATGGCGGAAGACATGGCAGAGAGCTGGACGACCAGGGAGGAGACAGGAATGCTGAAAACAGAGCTAGAACTGGGGATGTGGGGGAGGCCACAGCGTAGAGCAGACAAACGCTGTAACTTCAGTGCTTTCTGAGGGTGTCAGCACTTCTGCAAAAGGTTATAACTCAGAATTCAGTTTGTTTGTTACCAATGCTATATGTTACATGTTATCTGTAACAAAATATATCTTAATTGAAAAAAGGAATTGTATATTCTGCAAAAACAAATATGGAACCAACTACTCCATATGAAAGAGAAAACTAAAATAATAGAAATATAAATGTGAGAATAGAGAAGTCATGGTGTAGAATGAAAGCGGCAAGTAAAATTTGGATTTAAGTTTAAATAATTGCTATTAATTATGATGAAGATTTAAGGCAAATCTTATTAACAATTTCTTAAATTGGCTTGTAAAGGCAAAATTCTAATGATCAATTGGCATAAAATTCAGGTTATTCCAAAGACATTATGAAGTAAGAGATGTCAGAAACTAAAATCATATTCAAGTTTATTTAACACTGAATATTTATTGAACCCCTATTTTGTGTCAGAAGCTATACCAAGTGCTAGGATCTTAGTACAAAACAGTACAAACTTATAAGGGTAAGCATGACATTCTACTTTTGAACTGGACAATAAACAAATAAGCAAATATGTAACAGTATAATTTCTGTTTGTGATACCTGCACTGAAGAATAAACCAGGGTAAGATTGTCAACAGGCAGGGAAGTGGGGGGATTGCTACTATGTTAACTATGTTATTCTTAGAAATCCTCTCTTTGAAGGTCACATTTGGACAGAGCCTAGGTAAATAATATGACCATCAGAGGAAGAGGATTCGAGGAAAAGTGCTAGCTGAGTGCAAAGGCCCTGAGGCAGGGTTGAGTTTGATGTATTTCATGAGCTGTAAGAAGCAGAACGAGAGAGGAAGAGAAGGTAGCCGACTTTGACAGCACAGATGGTATTCCAGAGGAACAGGATCTACCATTGAATTAGATGTGGGACATAATGAAAGGAGAGCGGAATCAATGAGAGATTTACGTATTCTCCCTACTCTCACCCTTCCCATCACCCTGACTCCAGATACTGGGTAAACAGTGAAACTAATTGCTGTACTGAAGAAAACTAGAAAAGAAGCACATACATGAGGAAGTTGAGAGGTTTGGTCTAGAGGGTGATTTCATGAGAGATCTGGAAGATGGATGCCTGGGATCCATCCGTGGCGTATAGAGGATACATAAAGCTGGCAGGCTGGATATGAGAGCTCAGGCAGAGGGCGTAGATGCAGAAGACAATAGGTCTAAAGACTGGCTGACAACTCATGCATTTAGAAATCAGCAGAGAAGGAATGTGCAAAGAAGTAAGAAGGTGCTCAAGGGTCCATGAAAAGATAGAGACTTAGTCCTAAAAGTGGAAAATGAAATATTTAAGAAAGGGTGAATGATCAGCTGAGGTATCACCTGAGAAGTTGAGGAAGTCTGATGTGCACTGGGAACCCAGAGCTTGTCAAATCGGGCAATCTAAGGCCATTGGCAACCTAGAGGTAGGGCCTGGGAGATGGATTTATAGCTTCATACATAGTTTAAAAGCTTGAAAATGGTAGAGGAATATGAGGGACTGTGTTAAGGAAAAAAACATCTTCCCGAGTCCACAAGGGGCATGATTTCAAAGGCAAGAACTTCCCAGCAACATGCCTCTATCCACCTCCCTATCCAGGAACCTAGAGTTATTTGTCTAACTTGCCCGCGCATGCTAAGTAGAAATTCCAGGTGAGCTTCCTTTGTTCAGAAAGCCCGCCAAAAGCCTTGGAAGGAGGGGCTCTGTTGTGGGCCCAAGCAACCAATCCAGGATCACAGTCGAAGATCAATCATTCCATAGGAAGTTTGAAAGAACTCCTCTCATTGGACAGGAACATGAATGTTGGAATGGAATAACTTCAACGTTAAAACTCCACTGACCCCGCCGGGCTCGGTGGCTCAGGCCTGTAATCCCAGCACTTTGGGAGGCCGAGGCGGGTGGATCACGAGGTCAAGAGATCGAGACCATCCTGGTCAACGTGGTGAAACCCCGTCTCTACTAAAAATACAAAAAATCAGCTGGGCATGGTGGTGTGTGCCTGTAGTCCCAGTTGCTCAGGAGGCTGAGGCAGGAGAATTGCCTGAACCCAGGAGGCGGAGGTTGCGGTGAGTCGAGATCGCGCCATTGCACTCCAGCCTGGGTAACATGAGTGAAACTCCGTCTCAAAACAAAACCAAAAACAAACAAACAAAAAAACTCCACTGACCCTTACCTGTGCGGATTTTCCTCTCTGGGATCCCCTCCCACAACGTGGGAGCTGTCTTTTCCTCTCTACCTGTGCAGATATCCCCTTCGGATTCGCATGGGAGCTCTCTCTCTTTCTCGAGCTCTCTCTCTTTCTCACTCTTCCTCTCTCCAACAAATCGCTTTCTGCTAAACTCTTTGGGTCCCTATTTACTCGAACTGTAAGTGCCACCAGGGCCCCTTCCCCATTCTTGGGGCAAAGAGAGGCCAAGAACCTAGGTCCCATCAAATCAGGGAGGGAGCTGAGCCCTGTCCTGTCCCACGTCCCGGTTACAGAATGTTGTACAAAGTTTAAAGATAAGGCAAACTACTAAAATAATAAATACACCTTAGAGGGATGACTTCTACCCCACCTTCCCTGGTGACCCTGCTCCTGATACAAGAATGTCACATTCTTGGATGTAATGGGGCACATAATTTAGGACAGAACTATCCCTTTTTGTTACAGTGAGTCATAAGAGCTGAAACTGCCCATAATTTAGAGGAAAACTCATTCAAATAAGTTAAAGAAATAGAGACATTAAGAACATGGCTGAGCACGGCGGCTCATGCCTGTAATCCCAGCACTTTGGGAGATAGAGGCAGGCAAATCATGAGGTCAGGAGTTCCAGACCAGCCAGGCCAATATGGCAAAACCCTATCTTCACTAAAAATACAAATAAATAAATAAATAAATAAATGGACATTGTGGTGGGCCCCTGTAATCCCAGCTACTCAGGAGGCTGAGGCAGGAGAATCCCTTGAACCCAGGAGGCAAAGGTGCAGTAAGTCAAGACCGGCCATTGCACTCCAGCCTGGGTGACAGGGTGAGACTCAGTTTCCAATAAAGTAAAATAAAATAAAATAAAATAAAATAAAGAACCAAAAAACCTCATATTGGGGCTACTGAGTCAAATGCAAAGGCACAGCTGGGGGCTCTGAGGGAACCCTCAGTAGTCCAGCCATGTCTTGCCTCAAAGAAAAGCAATTCTAATAAATAATGAATTTGATTTTGTTATTTTTGATTTATGCATTTTACCCTTTTCTTCATCCAGTGAAATAAAATGACAGAGAAACTATACTGCCTGTTTGGAATTTTGTAGGAAAACAGAGGAAAGAGATGCCCGTGCTTGTGGGACAAGGAATGGTGTGGGGCAGCTCCTTTACAGGGAATGATATTTTCCCTGCAATTGTAAAAATTTGATATAATTGCTCATTGGGAGATAATCTAACCATCAGCACCACACTTTTTCTTCTTTAGAGCCACCTATGTCTTATTGTATGTGGTTGTGGCATTGATGTATGATAACATTCCTTTTTCTTTTTTAAGTACACCATGAAGGAAAAAGAAAAAAAAAAAAAACACAGAATTTCATTGTGATAGTGAGGCAGCCAAGATTTAAAGGTTGTGCTGGACTTACAATTGAAATGCAAATCACTCTTTGCAAACAGCCTCCTGCTGAGGCCCAAATTTTTACAGATCAGGTTCTGCTGTCCTGATGAGGAATCATTGAACAGCATTTCCCAGGATTCACAAATTAGTTGCCGTCTAAGGTATCATTTTCTACGTTATAATTGTAACTTACCAGAGGAAACTTTGTCACAAAAGACAGTACCCTGTGCTTCCATTATTTTTCCAGCTGCACCGCCATTAAGGATTCTTTCACACACAATAAAAATACACACATCACGACCTCCCTCTCTGAAATACACACTCCTTGAATATAAACATTTTGAGAATATTGGTGTGCTTTTCTTCCCCTTCTTTTTTAGATGTGCAGGTGGTAAAATACTGGCTGCCATGAACTGCAGACAATAAATAAAAATTACCAGCTTCTTATGGCTGCCTGATAGAAACTTGCCGGCCTGGGAAAGCCTGATTCTCCAGGCAGAATCATTCTCCGGGCAAGATGACTGTCATTAATAAGGCCCATTTGCTGGTTGCTCTTGAATGCGCAGGTAAAGGTGGTCCAGTGCAGATGTGATTAGTGGACCCCAGAAATAGGAGACCCTTAAAACCCTGAAATGTTACCTTTCATCTCCGCATTAAAAAATGGTAATACTCTAAGAGGGGGCAGAATTACACACAGGACAGGGAAAACCAACAAACGAAAAAAGTTGAGAGTTTAAAAGCCAAAGGTTAAAGATGAAAATAATTTCAAAAAGTAAGCTGTATTGTGGGAGAATCAGTAGCTAGTACTCTTACACTTGGTCTTGTCATTGACCCTTGCTAGCTGAGTTATCTTGGTAAATCCCAGAAGTGTCTGTGGACATCTTTGTCACATACAAATGTTCTGGATCAGAATTGCTCAGAGAGGTCTGAGCATTACCTGTTCCAGGAGTACACAGGGAATTTGCTCTGAAAAAAGTTGAAGGGATTCATCCCCAGAGATTCTGATTTATTATATCTGGGATAGTCTCCAGTAATTTTTTATTTTAACAAATTCCCCAGATGATTTTTTAACAGATTTTTTTAGCAGTTTTAGGTTCACAGCAAGACTGAACAGAAGGTATAGAAATTTTCCATACACTCCCTGACCCTACACATACATAGCATCTGCTATTATCAACATTCCCCACCCCCAGAGTGATGTATTTGTTCCAACTGATGAACCTACGTAAACACATTATTATCCTCCAAGTCCATAGTTTGTATTACGGTTCACTTGTGACATTCATCTTGCTATGGATTCAGACAAATTTATAATGATGTAAATCCACATTGTAGAATCATACAGATGCTAGTATACACGACTAGCATCATACAGAATAGTTTTACTGCTCTGAAGATGCTCTGTCCTTCTCCTATTCTCCCTCCCTCTCCTAGCTCCTGAAGATTACCGATATTTTTTCTATCTTCCATAATTTTGCCTTTTCAGAATGTCACATAGTTTGAATCATACAGTGTAGACTTTTTAGTCTGGCTTCTTTCACTTGGTAGTACACATTTAAGTTTTTTCCAAGCCTTTTCATGGTTTGAGAGCTCATTTATTTTTAGTCATGAATAATATTCCATTGTCTGGATGTACCACAGTTTATTTACCTAGCCACAGAAGATTTTAATGCACACTAAATTTGAGAAGAACTGCAGCAGATGAATTCTGAAATTCCTTCCAGTCTTCAAGCTTGATAAATTCATAGGTTAGTCAAGCATACCCACCATGAAGACTGAACCTCTTAATCAGATATGTGTATATCTATCTATCTATCTATCTATCTATCTATCTATCTATCTATCTATCATCTATCTGTCTATCAATATATCTAAAGAGAAATAAAAGGCAAAAAGCTTGCTCCAGAACAGGTTACTAGTTACATCTAGAGAGACACTACTACAGGTCGCTTCAGTCAAGCATGTGCTAAGAACATGATCAAATCCCAAAGATCACTTTCTACATCCCGCTGGTAAATGAAAAGAGGTGATTCTCATAGCAGCAGTCTTTCTCCTGCAGAGCAAGAGAGACTCCTGTGGAAGAGAGGGGCACAGGGAGAAATTCAGTCCTACCTCCAGTCCCTGTGGTTTGGGGAGGAGGAAAAACTTCTCCCAGTATATGTTTTTGCCTCCAATTTCATCACGGAAACTGAACTGAATTGGAAGAGCAAGAACTAAGAACTAAGGATGGAAGAAAAGGGGGTTAGGGTTATTATTAAAGGGAATGCATGTAAAATATGTGCAAAATGAAGAAAAACTTGTGGTGAGTTGCTTGAGTCCCAACTGGGGTGATAGCATGCTGTGGTCTGAATATCCCCCCCACCCCCCAATTCATATGTTGAGACCTAATTACCAATGCAATAATATTAAGAGGTGGGACATTTAGGAGGTGATTAGATCACCAGGATGAATGGGATGAGCTCTCTGATAAAAAAAGGTGTGAGGAAGCTTGTTTGGATCTTCTACCCTGTGAGTGACAAGAAACCATCTATGAATAGGCCTTCATCAGTCACCAAATTTACCAGCACATTGATCTTGGACTTCCCAGCCTCCAGAGCTGCAAGAAGTAAATTTCTGTTTTTTTGTTAGCCTCAGAGTTTATCATATTTTTGTTTAGCAATCCAAACAAACTAAGATAGAGGCTTTGGAATTTCATTAATGCTAATCAGCTGAATTGTAAGATTGTTTATATCAACATTTCATTCTATGAAAACTAGGAAAACTGGATATTTCTTCACATCTTCATTGATTACATATGATTTTTATGAATATACTTTGTTTATTAATATACTTTGTTTACTCTTTCTTGTATTTTCCTTTTTAGTTTCTTTGACCATTTCACATGCTACATAAAGTAACCCTTCATTTTATGTGCTGCAAATAGTTTATTTTCTTGTGTTTATTTTTTAAATGTGCATGTTTTATTTCTATTTACCCAAATCACTGAACTTCCTTTTTATATTTTCTCCATTTTCATTAACCTTACAACTCTATATTACTGAAGATAACCAAATATTTTTAGGATTTTTCATTTTTTGCCTTGTAATTTTTGGTTCAAATAACATTTTTCTTTTGTGGTCCAATCTTTATTTTTTTCCCTCCAAATGGCTAAGGAATTGTACAGTCAACTCTCAATTATTCATAAGTTAGGGAGATTGGCATAAAGTGCATGGTTATAAAACTATTTATTCCCCAGATGAGTACAGAAAATTATTTGTTTTCCCTCTGTAAAGCTTTTGCTTCAATGAACTCTTGATCCAAAGCATCAGTTTGCAATAATAACACTTAATGTCTTTGCAAAAAGATAAAACTGGTTTCATTGGATGACTCTGCTTTACTGGGTCTTAGTCTTCCTATCCATGATATAAGACGTGTTTTAGGTGATTCTCAAAAACTATCTCAACTTTGAAATTGTGTTATTCTTATGAGCACAGTGGACTATCATCACTGTATTAACTAGAAATATAAAGCAACCTGCTCTCCTGAGAGCATGAGTCAACACTGCAGCCCTCGGGCCATATTTGACCAGTCTGTTTTATAAGGCCCTTGAGATAAGTTTTCACATTTTTAAAGAGTTGTTACAACAGCAACAAGAATATTTCATAAGGACCCAGAGATCATATGGAGCCTTTAGAGAATCATCTTACTGACCCTTGCTTTAGGGTCAGCAGTTATGCCTTTTGTTATCACAAGCACCTCTTCAAAAGCACCATCGGCAGAGAATGGTATGTGCACCATGTCTCCTTTTCTTCCTGGCCACTGCATTAGAATCTATTTCCCAGCATCCTTTGCAATTAAGGCAGGCCACTGGCTGAATCTTGCAGAATAGGATGTGGGCTAATGTGAGGAATGCCACCTCTAGACTTCTGCTAAACCTAGGCCATTCTGGAGATGCATCACACTCCCTCTTTTTCCTATAAGCCAGTTGTATATAGAAAATCCAGCAGAAGCAACTAGTACTTTAGAAGATGGTGGAGTCATAAGGTAGAGGGGGCCCGAGTCCCTGTGACTTCATGGTAGTTTATACACTGACAAAGAACATCCCATCTGGCTCAAATATAAGTTCATGTTGGTGGAGACAGTGAAATATGGCCATTCATTACAACAGCTGCTAGCATTTATCCCAGCTAATATTCCCACCATAGCTCAGCTACTGTGTTACTTCTGTCTGCTTTCAGCTCAGAAATCAGAACACCAATACCGTTAAAAACAAAAGTGTGACACTAAGGACTAGTCAGTGTCTGAGTGAAAGATTCTATTACATTAATTTAGAACAGAGATTTGGGGAGATCAAAGACCTTTGTTCATTTCCAGTTAGTTTGAGACTATTTTTTCTGAGAGATAATTTCGATTAAAGAGTAATCTTCAAGCAAGTGAAGTGTCAGGCTGTCATCATTATCTTCATTGAGTCTCCCTTCTTCCTACCTTAGGGTTGGTACTAATCACAGGTGAATGGCTTAAGGTGAGTATATCCACATTGTGACTAACCACCCACAAGGTTTAGTTCTAAAGCAATATGAAGAAGAAAAACTCTCTTTGGATATTCATATTGCCTGGGAAGGTTGCAAAAATAATTAATTCTAGTAAGTTTCTAAAACAGAGTGCCTCCATGACAGGCACTGTCATGGGAATACTATATCCAGAATATTTGTACATCACAACAACAACAAATAGTTGTTTACTAGTAATGCGAAATTATCCTATACGGAGAGGTTTAGAGCATGAACAAAGTTAGCCAATCTAGATTTGAATTCTTGCTACTCCCTTTATTTACTGTGTGGACTTTCATGCACACAATCTCTCTGTTCTTCTGTTTCCTCACTTGTAAATAGAGAAGAAGTATAGTAATGATATCTACCACATAGGGTTGCAGTAAAGACTTTGGATTATTATCTTTAGCTTAAACCGTGCAGGCACATGTAAATGTTCATTTATTCTTACTATTACATGGATGCAAAATAAAGGGATGAATTCTCTTTGTGAGGTCTAAGGTCACACTTTGAAAATCTGCATGTCCTCTCAGTCATTCATTTCTGTGAACAACTCCCTAGTATTTCACTTTTGTCTAAATTATCCAGTAATTTGTTCCAAGCCAAATTTTGAGATCAGGATTGAGTTATAGTTGCAACAAGTGGACAGGAAGTGAAGGCTATTCCACTTAAATGTAATGACAGGAGAAAGACATATAAGTAGGAAAGTGGGGTGTGCTTGGTTAGTTTTGGTGGCTATTTTTATAGTGCAGCATATTTTTCTGGTGGCTCTATGTTCTGAAAATGAGATTTAGAGACCAAAACACAAACAAACAAACAAAAGCCCAATTATTTTTGTCTCTTCTAAAGAAAAGAAGAAAGTAGCCTCTCTTTCAAAATGCTGTAAACCCTAGGTACCTCTAAGACTTCTTTATATCTTGAATTGGAAGAAAAGAAGAAAATTCATAATCAAAAGAAAAAGTCTATTTTGAAGAAAATTTTTAAGTTGCTACTGGGTATACATTATTTAATTGCTTGCAAATGAACAACATTTGGCAGTTTGGATTATCTTGAGAATCTGGGTCTTTACACATTTTTTAAAAATAAGGGTATCTGTTTTTCCTTTGCTAAAATTTATAGTTGCTCAGAGAGCAGTATGAGGAACTCTATTCTTATTCAGAGCATTTCGAAGGGCTTGTTTCATTTTCCTCAAGGAGAGGGAGATATTTTTTTTTTTTGTCAGAAAGCTTGAAGTCACCTTGTTTTCAGTCTCTTAAACAAGTGATAGTTTATCATGAAGAAAAATATATTCAGATACCATATGCAATATGAACACACTAGTTCCTACTATTAATTCATTATTCTTAGTCCATGCTGCATGCTTCATAGCCTAATACAGTAAAATGAAAGAAATTTTATATATTTTAGTTCTGTCCCTCTACTGGCAGTGAGAGTAAATCCCAAAGTATTTCAGCAGGTGCTATTAATATGCAAATAACAGAGAATACACTATTTCTAATAGACCTCCAACTGCATGGGAGGCTTCGCTGTTGGAGCAAATTAGCTTTCTGTAATTTGCATGCTTTTCACAGCCTCCTGGGATTATATTTTAGATCAGAGACAATAAAAGCATATGCAGTTAGCTTAAAATGTAACTAATTTTAGACTTTGAAACAATTTTAACCTAACTTCTTTGTGGTGTTAAACAGCTATTTGCAAAGAAACTTTTATAACAGTCTACAATTTTCATAGCATTGATTTGCCATGAATAGCCCCATTTCTCTAGCATAAAAACAAACGTGGGAACAGACCAGGTGTATGGGTTTCCCAGTTGACTAAAATCACACAACAGGGTGGTGAACTAGAGGCCTGGAGGTATGGCTTGTTTGAGCAATTCCAAGGGACAGTATTAAATGAAGAGGGAATATGAAATCAGCCCAAATTGAGTGATCAGCCCTAACAGTTTACGGCCAGAGAAACAAGCCATAATGATAAAGCCTATTTAGCTCACCCATGAACTTCAAACTATCTATATGTCTAAATACATTAACCAATATCTAAATAAACTAGTAAATATTAAATTAACTGATTATAGCGATGCCAACTTTTATCTTAAAAATAATGTATTTTTGGAACTTTTAACATGTTTCAACACCCCTTCATGCTAAAAACTCTCAATAAACTAGGTATTGATGGAACATATCTCAAAATAATCTCTTTATGACAAATGCACAGCCAATATCGTACTAAATGGGCAAAAGCTGGAAGCATTCCCTTTGAAAACTGGCACAAGACATGGATGCCTTCTATCACCACTCCTATTCAACATAGTATTACAAGTTCTGGCCAGGGCAATCAGGCAAGAGAAAGAAATAAACAATAAAGAGAGAAAGTCAAATTGTCTCTGCAGATGACATGATTGTGTATTTAGAAGACCCCATTGTCCCAGCCCGAAATCTCCTTAAGCTGATAAGCAACGTCAGCAAAGTCTCAGGATACAAAATCAACCTACAAAAATCACAGGCATTCCCATAAACCAATAATTGACAAATTGACAGAGAGCCAAATCATGAGTGAACTGCCATTCACAATTGCTACGAAGAGACTAAAGTACCTAGGAATACAACTTACAAGGGATGTGAAGGACCTCTTTAAGGAGAACTACAAACCACTGCTCAAGGAAATCAGAGTGGACACAAGCAAATGGAAAAACATTCTATGCTCATGGACAGGAATAATCAGTATCATGAAAATGGCCATACTGCCCAAAGTAATTTATAGATAAAATGCTATCCTCATCAACCTACCATTGACTTTCTTCACAGATTTAGAAATACCAAATTTGATATGAAACCAAAAAAGAGCACATATAGCCAAGACAATCCTAAGAAGAAAGAACAAAGCTAGAGGCATCACACTATCTGACTTCAAACTATACTACAAGGCTACAGTAACCAAAACAGCATGGTACTGGTACCAAAACAGATGTATAGACCAATGGAACAGAACAGAGGCCTCAGAAATAATGCCACACATCTACGACCATCTGATCTTTGACAAACTTGACAAAAACAAGCAATGGGGAAAAGATTCCCTATTTAATAAATGGTGTTGGGAAAACTGGCTAGCCATATGCAGAAAACAGAGACTGGGCCCTTCTTTATACCTTATACAAAAATTAACCCAAGATGTATTAAAGACTTAAACATAAGACCTAAAACCACAAAGACCCTAGAACATACCTTGGCAATCACATTCAGGACATGGGCATGGGCAAGGACTTCATGACTAAAACACCAAAAGCAATGACAGCAAAAGCCAAAATAGACAAATGGAATCTAATCTAACTAAAGACCTTCTGCACAGCAAAAGAAAGCATCATCAGTATGAACAGGAAACCTACAGAATGTGAGAAAATTTTTGCACATATATCCATTTGACAAAGGGCTAATCTATAAAGAATTAAGCAAATTTACAAGAAAAAAACAAATGACCCCATGCAAAGTCAAAACCACAATGAGATGCCATCTCACATCAGTTAGAATGACAATCATTAAAAAGTCAGGAAACAACAGATGCTGGGGAGGAGGTGGAGAAATAGGAATGTTTTTACATTGTTGGTGGGAGTGAAAATTACTTCAGCCCTTGTAAAAGACAGTGTGGGGATTCCTCAAGGATCTAGACAGTAATATCATTTGACCCAGCAATCCCATTACTGGGCACATATCTGAAGGATTATAAATCATTCTACTATGAAGACACATGCACACATATGTTTATTGCAACACTGTTCACAATAGCAAAGACTTGGAACCAATCCAAATGCTCATCAATGATATTCCAGATAAAGAAAACATGGCACATATACACCATGGAATACTATGCTGCCATAAAAAAGGATGAGTTCATGTCCTTTGCAGGGACATGGATGAAGCTGGAAACCATCAACCTCAGCAAACTAACTCATCAGGGGAGTTGAACAATGAGAACACATGGACACAGGGAGGGAAATATCACACACCAGGGCCTGTTGGGGACTAGGGGACTAGGGGAGGGATAGCATTAGGAGAAATACCTAATATAGATGACTGGTTGATGGTTGCAGCAAACCACCATGGCACATGTATACCTATGTACGTTCTGCACATGTATCCTAGAACTTAAAGTATAACCAAAAAAAAAAAAATTAGAAAAGTTTCTTGACAAATATTCAGCAAGTTGTGGAACATCCAAAGTCACTGGGAATTTAGCGTAATTTATCAGAACCACATTTTTTCACTACTCTCATTAGTGAGAAGATGAAAGTTGCCTCATCTAGTGCACATTTCATTGAGAAAATACGTTCTTTTGATTTCTTCTTGAACTTGATAAGCTCATTTTTTGTAAATAAATGTATTTAGATGATTTTTTAACTTTTTGCTGTCTGAAATCCACATATGAAAATTAAATTGAAGAAATAAAATAATCAGATGTTTAAAGCTTAAATATCACCTTTGAGTATGTGATTTTGATTTGGAGCACAAATTATCTAATGACTATATTATTCTGCATTTCTTTTTATTTCTATAGACACTACTGTATCAGTTTAAAATATATGCATATGAGAATGTGTCATAAATGGGAATTACTTATGAAAATGTACGTCTAAATATGTTCCTACCCATCAGTCCAGAAATGAGTAACTTATGACAGGTAAAATGACTTAGAAAAAAAAGAAGAAAAATAAAAGATAACTTTGCTATGAAGAAAGACTGTTATGGTCATTCCAATATTTCTGGTTACATTGTGTACTAATTCAGTTTGTTATTTCTATGCATTAATTTTGCAGAGATGTGTGAATCAACTTGCAATAAATACTTGTAGCACTGTTCACAATAGTGAATAGTGCATTCAACACACTCTGAATCTGCAAAGTAAAAAATAATTAAATATGACAAATTCAGCCAAATCATTATGTATATATATATATATTTATAGTTAATATACTATTTTTATCTATGAATTAAAGTTTTAAATATGTTATTTTGTACTCAATAATTACATTTTGAAAAATTATTCTTCTATGTCAAATGGAGAATTCATGCATGGTATACACCAGTAAAGCAACACGTTATTAAAAGAAGTTATTTGAAAAAACTGACACTGAGAATAATAGTTTCGCAATAAAACTAAAATCTTCTAATATCAAAAATTATAAGAAGCATAATCATATATATATATATATATATATATATATATAATTTTACAACTATTATTTGTATAATTACTCCCAAATATGGCACAGGTTATGTTTGGTATCATGTATCTTCTTCAACTTCTGTCCCTCCAAATCAACCCTCTTAGAGCTCTGCCCCAGCCCATCTTTTTATCTTCCTTGTCTAATCTTATTACCCAATGAATAGCTGTTGTTTTACCTTTCTGTTGATAATACAGCTCTTATGCTTTTGGTTTTCCTCTTAAGCTGAAGATTTGAATTCAGGTCATGCATTAATGAAAGTCCAATTCAGATATGAGCTCCACCAATGAAAGTTTCAATAATGCTGCTGACTCAAACCCTTCTCTCATTCTCCAAAGTCCCAGGAAGATTTTGGCTGTGGGGTCCTCAATTCATCCTATTCTTAACATATGTCACTTTCTCCATTTTTAAATTGTATTAGATAATCCTCACAGTTACAAGTGTCTTATTTCCTTTGACTAAACTGTATGCATTCTGACAGCAAGGTGTGTTATCATGTACTAAGACAAATTCCTTAAATATAGCATGAACCCCAGAAATATTTGTTAAATAATATGTAAAATCTTTACCAAGATCAATGTATCCTCTTACTGTGTTAGATATGGGGAGAGCTTTATATTTTGTTATCTCCCTCCTCCCTGCTTCTTTCCACAGGTATTTCCCATACAGAGTGATTAACTATGTAAGCGCAGAACACATTTTGAGACTCAGCTGAGTTTGTACTGCTTATGTGACCTTAGGTACATCATTTACATCTATTTGTAAAATATTAAAGGCTTAATCTATCAACCCCTCTGAGCTGCTGTGAGGATTATCTAATGCAATTTGCTTTGCACAAACATGTTCTGAAGAAAGGTTTTTATAAACAGACACTGGCAGTTCTTGGTATTCCAGTCCGGGCCAGCAATGCCTAAAGTTGCTGAGGGGCCTGGCTGCCTCTCCACTGGGACAACGTCAGAATGTCCTCGCTTTTAGCTACTTGGCTAGCACCTTCATGAAAAAAAGTCTTTATGGTTTCTGCTTTTCTCTCAGAGTGATTGTTTGGACATGACCTCCTTACGAGCTGACTTCAAGTCAAGAAGAACTTTCCTTGGCAGCTGATGTGAAACATTCTGGTCAGACATGTTTGGGGCCTCAAGTCACAGACCTGTGTTTATTTTTATTGAAAAAGAGCAGAGCAGGGAGACTTGGCCCCATGGCCTTTAGTAGCACACAACAGCAGAGCTCTAAGCCCAATGATAGAAAGAAAAAATATTTCAAGTATTTTAACGAAAGAACACAAGATTATTAGCTTTTAGTCTGAGCAAAAGATTGCTCTTCTAGGTACATTAAACAGATATAAGCCAATGAGGAGATTTCTTTTTTGAAAACAGTCACATTTGTTACTCTGAAAAATATCTTAAACACATCTCAACTTAAATAGTCAGAGGAGTTTTGCATTTTACTAGAAATAACTGACTCTGTCCCCAGACCCCCACCCGTGCCCTATGCTTTGCAAACACCAGAACTTCTCTTTTTTGATAATATTTTGAAAGATGGTAGTGCTGAATATAGGTTTCTTTAGTGAATTTTGCATATTTTCATGTATATTAATGGCCTATATTTGATACCTCTGATTAATACTGGAGATTCCTTTCTTTGTGACAAGAGATGAGTCGTCTTGCACAGACTTCCTCAGGCACTGTTTCAGGCACTGCTCATTTTTATTGTCAGGAAGAGATGGACCACAGTTTGCATATATTGACCACTTTCCGTGAGCTGGTCACTATCCCAGGAGCTTTAGATCATCTCCTTTCATCTTCACAATACCCTCAAAGACGGATAGCATTATACTGATTTTAAAGATGAGAAGATTGAGTCTCTAAGAGGCCTAGAGAAAAACTGCTAAATAACAATGGAGCCAACATTTATATTCAAAGCAGGCTGATTGTAGTTTTCACATTCTTTTCAGTACACAACAAAAATTAAATAAATTCCCAAAAATACAAGGGCACACACAAACACACATATACATATACACACAGAACACCTGTTGTTGAGGCTTCATAAGATCTAAAATAATCTCATATTAGACAAAAACCAATTTGTCATTTCAGGGGTTAGCAGATGAACTAAGTACTACTGAAACAGAAGATGTATCATATTATCACTGGTTGTTTTAGAATGTCATAGGCACAGATTCATATACAGAAATATTTCCGTGGCTAACATATACACAGGAAGACCTGTGGAAAAACTCTTTCCCCCAGTCTGCTGATTTAATCTCATTCCTTCATATCTGTAGGTGGCCCTAATCCAGTAGACCATGGCACTAGAAGGACAGGTCGGCAGATATTCAATGGGCACAAGTGTTCAGGCTGAAAGACATTGAGCAAGCATTTGGAATGGAGATGGGGTAAGAGGTAATTACTATCTTCAAAGGAAGAAGATGAAGTTCCAGATTCTGGATGGAGAGTCTCGGTCCCATGCAGAACTAGCAGCTATCCTGATCAGGAGCTCAACCACTGGTGGACTGGAACAGGGAGCCTGATTATCCCTGACCACAGCAAAGATTGTCTGCACAGTCTGCAGCAAAGCTGAGCCTATAGATAATTAAATGCTCACAGCTTCAAAGATTAGAGGGCTAAAGAGGGCAGATATAATTCAAGGAACACCAGTCCTGCTCTTTCCTATCTGTGTTTTAGCCTTCTGGAGCATGATTACTCTTCAGCAGACCATGGTGATACGTGCTTGGGAAAAAATGAAACTAAACTAGTGTTTCAGAAATTCTTTCATAATGTAACCTGAACCAGTCCTTATTAATGAGCCTAAAGTATTTCCCATCCAACTGAAGTCCTGCAATTATTTAAATGTGTAAGTGAAACCATTCTTTATATCTTCATTCACAGTCCATTTAAGTCAGAGACTGAGTTTACTTGGTTTACTAACTGGGCATTAGGTATCATTTGAGCAGCTTAAGAGCTATCAACAATTGCAACGGCCCATAATAAATATATGTACAATTATATCTATATAGGTTGTCCTTCATAGTTAAAACTGATGTTGCTGATTCAGTTACTAATTACATGCTTAACTGTAACTACAGAGATAGAATTGTAGTGTAGATAAGCATGAAGATTTGCCATTCTTAGAGCATTTACATTATCTCATTTAATACTCGATGTAACCCAGGTAATTCAGTGTTGTTATGATCATTACTACTATTTTACCATGAAGAAAACAAGATGCAGGGATACATACTTATAATTGTAGGTTATTTGAATTCAGATAGTGTGAAATCATATAATCAGGAAGTAGGAGACCAAAGTGCTTTACATATAATATATGTATGCATCCTATAAATAAGCATGGTTATTTCTTTCACAATCACTATCCAAAACTCTGTGTTAGCCATCATACTTGAGTATCAGTCATTTATATGAAATACAACACCCATTTTAAGAATGGTTATTTTATGTCATTAAATCCATATCTAGTTGAATTATTCTTTAATCAATTCCTTCATTGAGTATTTAAGTTACTTATTGGAGGCATTTAGCTATTTGCAAATATGATAGAATTTTGCAGCAAAGTATATAAAAGCAACATTCTTCAAGAGTCTAATGTGATCATTTTTATTTTAAATTTAATCATATATTTAATTTTAAAATACACTATATAGTATATAGTATATGTATATCAGCAGAGTTTTCTTCATTTCACAATATATTAAAAGAAGGTGTTTTAATTTAAGTATATTCTTAGAGATTGAAAATACTGGAAAACTTTAATAATATAATTTCATACCTCGATGTCTAGTATTCAAAGCCTTGTAGATTTTCACTGTTATAAAAGAGAGCTCATGAAAATTATTTGATTATGTCATTTTGGACAGAGAAGAAGAAAGGTTTTTATTGACTTCATTCCTTTCAAATCTCTTTGCCTTGGAAATATTTCTGAAAGATTGCTCAGGGTAATTAATATGAGGGAAGAGTAGACTATAGCACAGCAGAACTGACTAGAAATTCCTAATGCAGCCTCTTCCCAAATCCCAATAAAGAACCATAAAAGCCTAGAAAAGATAAAAAGTCACAAAACTTTAATAACTCAAAGTACAGCTATTGCGAAAAGTTGGGAGAATATTATATTACCTACAAAATCTATGTAGTTGTATGAAACAGCACAATTTGCCATTATGCATATGGTAATAAAAAAGGGTCTTCTAGGCCTGATAAAAAAGAGAGACATAATTTCTCCCTCTGTCATTGCTTGTCTTGGAAGTAGAGATCCCTGCCCTGAGAAAGATTTTCTCCTAGGTAGCTTATTTTTGACACAAATTACTGTTTCTAATTTTTCATCTTTAAATTTCCCCTACGATTCAGAAAGTAAATTCCCCAGAAAAAAAAAAAAAATGGTAAGAAATAGGGAGATGCTGATGGAAATCCATTTTATCTTTGAGGTATAACCACAATTAATTTGACACTGTGGATGGGAGCAGTGACAGGAGGATGTTTGTTGGTAGGAAATACTGATAATTGCAGGTTATTTGTACTTAACTGGTTTCATGTCAGTGAATCATGCAATGAATGCTGGAGACAAATCTAACTCAATCCAGCAGAGACATGCTTAAAATCTGTTCTACAGGCATAGATTGAGAATGGAATATTAGGGATATTTAAATATAAGTGGTACTTTAAAAAGTTGTAGGTATCAATCGTTAGAAAAATACTGAGTATGATTCTATCACTTCCAATTTCAGGACCTGCAGAAAATGTTAGGATACTATTTGGTATTGAAACAGTAAGCAAGAATATGCGATTTATGTCAATTAAGAGAACAGAGAGGCATATAAGAATCATATTGAGTTGTAAAGAAAGCAAAGAAAGGTAAAACATGAGATGAGTAACATAAGAAAAGATAATGGTAAATGAAAATTAATAACAGTCAAATTAAAATCTGGACTGTGGATATTAAAGCAGAAAACTGTCTTACTAGGTAGAAAGCAAACTTTAAAAGTTTTTTTTTTTCAGAATAATAGGGAAATAAAAAATGTATGAGAGAAGTTGATGGAAAAAAAGATGACACAAACATGGAAACTAGTATTTTTGAGAGAGAGAGAGAGAAAAAGACTAGGAAAAAATATATCAGAAGCAATAATCAAGACTTTTTTTAAAAGGAGAAAGAATGGTTTTTTAGACTGGAAGCCCTTCACACTTAGAAGCATTATTATAGCTAAAGTTTAAATTAGAGTTTAAAAACATCTCAAAACATCCGTGCTGAAAAAAATAGGTTACCTAGAGATAAACAAAATTAAGTCTTACCTGAGATTTCTCCTTCACATTATTGAACAACATGAGACCCTGTAATTTAATAGTCTACAGCAATCTTCAGGGAGACATTTGTGATTAAAATTTGAATAACATTTCAAGTTCATATTAATATGTGAAAAAATTCATTCTCAGATATTTGGGGAGGATAAATTTAGCATCCATTTTTTTCCTTCTTGGGAAAAAATTATTTAAAGACTTATTGGAGACCTATTTCAGGTAATTGAGTGATGAATCAAGATTACAAAGTCAAGAAAGAGAAATAGGATATTGGAGTTTTCTTAAATGTTGTGATTCTGAACATTGAAATCAGTATTGCAATAGTTATGAGTCAAAAAGTAATTTATGCTAGTATAACTAATGCAAAATATAATGCAGGAGTCAGAAATATTTTTTAAAGTAAACTATAATGCAAAATATGATGATTGGTATTAATCTATGTCTAAAATTATAATCAACAAATTTTAAAAAGGAATATATAGTAAATTTTTACTTATTTCCCCAACTAATTAGTAGAGCTTAAAAATACTGTTTTTGTCTTTAAAAATCATTTCTTAATTACTAAAAGGCATTCTAATTTGGAAAAATAAACAACATAGATATGTGTATAATTAAAGTAGCAGATTCCCCACTTATACTCCCTGCCATGTTAATGATGTAGCCACAAAAAACTATTATATATGATTATATTATATATAATATATATGATTATATATTATATATATAATCATATATAATATATAATACAATATAATATATTGTATATAATATATATACCATAAAATATATATAATATATAAACATATATTATATATTCTATATATTATATATATTTTATATATATTTTATATTATAAAATATAATATATTATATGTAATATATATATTATTATATATAATATTATATGTAATATATATCATATTATATATAAAAATATATTATACATAATATATTATATATTATATAAAATATATATCATATATCACATATATATAATATATAAGATATATTATATTATATTTTATATATATTGTATATAATGTATATATTATATTATAATACATATATTACATATGAAATGCATAATTATTGTTTTATAATTATTTTGTACAAAATTACAATATGCATACTATTTTGCAATTTGGTTTCTGCACTCAAAAAGCTATAATGGACATTCTTGTTCACTAGATATACCTAAGTTTAAGAATATATATATATATATATATATATATATAAACTTGATAATTTATTTAACCATCTTTCCATAAGAAATTATAGATTGTCTCTAAATATATATTATTAAAATAATGATGCAGTATACACTCTTGAACATACATCATTGCATAGCTGTAGTATTTTTGGAAGATATGCTTCTAGAAGCACAATGTTTGTTTTAGTGAATATGTATGCTTTTTATTTCAAACAGCAGCATTTGGCCCTTTCTCAAGGAATTCAGCCCTTATCCTAAGCAAAAGCCCTAAGACTGGCTCTCAGAACAACAAGAGTATCCTCTCTGGTAATTTGCCTATGCTTCCTGAGCAAGGGACTCCTAAAGGCACAAGACAGGCATCCAGATACATCCTTCCCCATATGTATATCATGGCTTGGGAACTATTAATGAAATTTTCTAATTACCAGTTTTAGACAGTAAATATTTAGTTTATTAAAGAAGCCATTGCAATTATTAGTAGTTATCACTTCAGATCCTTAGTTAGAAATATCCACAAAATAGACCAGTAAGAACAACTGTAACTTGGGGAAACATTTTTTTAAAATTATAAAACAAACAATAGAATTAAGAGTAATCAGGCTCAACCATGGCAGAAAATATATCCTAAAGAAACAGATGTAATGTAGGAAATAAAATAATTAGTTAAATCTGTGTCCCTAGAAAGATTCAGTGATTCATTACAAACATAAAGCAAATGTATGCTGATATGAACCTCAAGAACACAGGAAAAGCAAAATATAAAACAACATAATAATGAAACAAAATTAATAGGCATGCTAAAAAGTTGAACTGATATTACTTAACTGATATTAATTAAAACTGAAATAATAATGTAGATTCAGACTGCAAGGGACAATAATAGCCAGATATCAATCAATGTTATCATTAACTATAAATAATATTTAATGTCTGATATGACTTGACTCTGTGTTCCCACCCAAATCACATCTCCAATTGTAATCCCCACATGTCAGGAGGAACCTGATATAATCACAGGGGAGGTTTGCCTCATGCTGTTCTCATGATAGTGAGAGAGTTCTCACAAGAACTGATGGTTTTATAAGTGTGGTTTCCCCTGCTCTTCTCTCTCCTACTACCTTGTGAAGAAGGTGCCTGCTTTTCCTTCTGCCAAGATTGTAAGTTTCCTGAGGCCTCCCCAGCCATCCAGAACTGTAAGTGAACCAAACCTTTTTCCTTTGTAAATTATCCAGTCTCAAGTAAGTTATTTATAACAGTATTAAAATGGACTAATCAAATGTCACAATTATTAATTGCCAGTTTTAAATAAAGATAGGCATAATATGAAATCAGTTTTACTATCTAGGAAAGGATTTCCAAATCGTTTCCATAAAGCTGAACAAAGAAGAAAGTTAAAAAAATCAGGGAGGGGAATGCAAATAGTACTGTCTTGATTGAGGAAGAAATTACAGATACGAATTAACTTCTTTTAGTCAATTTTTTGAGGTATAATTAACATACAATAAAGTGTTCCCTTTTAAGTGTATATTAGTTTTTTGAGAATTGATAAACACCTGTGCAACCACCACCACAATAAAGATGTAGAATATTTATTTTACAAAACCTGTTTGTTTTGTCCCTTTTGAATCTTCACTCATACATCTAACTCCAGACAACCACTGACCTACTTTCTGTTACTGAAGATTTGATACCTTTTCTACGCTTCCCCATAAATTGAATCACACAGTGTGTGTGCTCTTTCATGTCTGGCTTCTTTTGACCAGCATGTTTCTGACATTCATCCATATTGTTGCATCTAGTAGTAATGTGTTTATATTTATTTGTAAATAATATTTCATTGTATAGATATACCACAATTTGTTCATTCACCTCTTGATGGGCATTTGAGTTGACTCCTGTCTTAGGGCATTTAATAATATTCAAAGCTTCTCTGTAAAGGTGTGAAAATATGTGGTCATTTTCAGAAGAGAAGGATATAGTTTTACCAATGGGTAAAAGTGGTGGATTATAGGCACCCTGTATATTTAACTGTTTAGAACATGCCTCACTTTCTTCTAAAGTGGTTTCAACTTTTTTATTCTAACCAGAAATATATGGGAGTCCTGGTTGCTCCACATGCTCATCAACACTTAGTATCATCAGTATTTTTAAATGTAGCCATTCTGATAAGGATTTAGGATCTAAACATCTGTTATAGTATGGCCATAAACATCTGTTATAGTATGGCTCATTGGCCACACATATATCATGTTATCTTTGTGAAGTGCTTAATTCAATCTTTTGTGCAGTTTAATTGGGAAGAATGAAAGAGTTCTGGCTGGGTGCCGTGGCTCACGCCTGTAATCCCAGTAATTAGGGAGGCTGAGGCGGGTGGACCACGGGGTCAGGAGTTTGAGACCAGCCTGGCCAAGATGGTGAAACCCCAGCTCTACTAATAAAACAAAAATTAGCCAGGCGTGGTGGTATGTGCCTATGATCCCAGCTACTCGGGAGGCTGAGGCAGGTAAATTTCTTTGTCAAGTAAATGAATTATAAATATTTTCATTTTCTTAAGGGCTTCTTTTGTAAAGCAAAACTTTAGTTTGGTGAAGTCTAAATATTTTTTAATGATTTATGATTTTTCTATTTTAAGAAATCTTTTTCTACTCTGACTTTGAAAGTTTTATAACCTTCATCATTACATTTTATTTTAGATTACCCTTTAAGTTTTGTAGCAGTATGAGGGAATAGTCAAAATTTATTTTTCTCCAATATGGGTACCCAATTTGTTGAAAAAAAAAAAACTATGTATCCTATGGAATTGCTTGAGCAGATTTGCTGGTAATTGACCATATTTGCATGGGTTATAAACATATTGTCTTTCGATTTACAAATATGGTATATCCTTTCATTTAATTAAGTCTTTCTCCATTTCTCTCTGCAGCATTTTGTAGTTTTCATTGAACAGAACTTATTTAAATTTATCTCTATGTATTGCAAGCCTTTGGATAGTATTTAAAATGATAATTTTATTTCAATTTCCAGTTGTTTGATGTGATTGTATAAAATAAAAATTGAGTTTTGCATATTGGTCTAATGTCCCTAGACCTTACTAAATTTACATATTAGTTCTAGTAACAGATACTTTTAGCGTTTCTTTAGGATTTTCTATGTATACCATTAAGTTATCTGTGAATAAAGACAGCAATACTTATTTCCCAATTTTATATTGTTTATTTTTTATTTATCTTGTTGCACTACCTAAGACCTCCAACTGAATGTTGAATACAAGTGGTAAGAATGGCCCTTCTTGGCTTGTTCCTAATCTTATGGAGAAAGCATTTCATCTGTTTCTGTGAAGTATGATAGCATAGTTCTGTTTTGTTTTTCAATAGATACTCATTCAGGCTAAGGATGTCACCTTCCATATCTAGTTTCTAAAAGGTCTTATAATAATGAGTGTTGAATTTTGTCCAATATTATTTCTGTATCTTTGAGATAATACTTTTTTGTCTGTTTTATTCTGTGAATATGATAAATTACATTCATTGATATTTCAATGATAATTCAAAATTGCATTTTTGGGGTTAAAATTTAACTTGATTCGATTTGCTAATAATTTCTTAAAGATTTCTAGGTGTATGTTTATGAGAGATACTGATGTTTTTTATAATATATTTGTGACTTTAAAATATAATGGTAACTGTGACCTCAAAAAATAAAGTTAGATATATTTATTCCTCCTAAATTATTTGAAAATTTTTTTCTATATATCTTTGAAAGATATCACCCAGGAATCAGATATCAGTTTTCCATAGAGTAAATATTTCTGTCATCAGAGATTTTAAGCTTCAAAAGTGACATCCCTGAAGGTAGAGTTGCAAAAAATGTGCAGTAGCATACCATTATATAGTATTTTCATCATATAGAGACAACAGCTATAAAGAATGTCAAGGGGATTGATAACAGAAAAAATATATTAAGGTAATTAAAAGATAATAACTCTTTTTGTATTTCTTTCCATTGGCTTCAACATAGTCCATTTAAGTGTAGTTTATATAACTTAATTTTTAAAGATGGTTATATTTAAACATCAGCTAGCATCATTTTTGAAAATTTTCCATGATCTGTCCTGAGTTGCAATATTGAGCATAGAGCAACTGTATTAGTTACCTATTGCTGCTGTTAAATTACCAAAGTTTGGTGGCCTAGAAGACACAGTTCTTATTTTCTTCCAGAGTTGAAACTCTGAAATGGGTTTTAATAGATTAAAATCAAAGTGTGAACATGCCTGTGTTCCTTTGGAAACTCCAGGGGAAAATCTGTTCTCTTACCTTTTCTAAATTCTATAGGCCATCTTCTTTCTCAGTTTGTGGACATTTTCAAAGACAGCAGCATTGCATCTTTCAACTTGTTTCTTTTTGTTTGTTTGCTTGTTTATTTGTGATCAAACTGTAATGCCTCCTCTTTCACTTAAAGAAAGTTTGTGGGCAGGGCGCGGTGGTTCACACTTATAATTTCAGCACTTTGGGAGGTTGAGGTGGGCAGATCACCTGAGCTCAGTAGTTCAATACCAGCCTGGCCAACATGCCGAAACCCCATCTCTACCAAAAATACAAAAATTCGCTGGGTGTGGGGGTGTGTACCTGCAATCCCAACTACTCAGGAGGCTGAGGCAGGAAAATTGCTTGAACATGGAAGGCGGAGGTTGCAGTGAGCCCAGATCACGCCATTACACTCCAGCCTGGGCGACAAGAGCAAAACTATTTTTTTTTTAAAGGAAAAGAAAGGAACCCTTGTGATTGTATTGAGCATACGTGTCTAATCCAAGATGATCTCCTCATCTCAGAATACTTAACGTAATCATACCCACAAAGTTTCTGTTTGCCCTGTAAGGTAACATATTCACAGATTCCAGAAACTAAGACATGGGCATTTTGGAGGCCAATGTTCTACCTGCCACAGCAAACTTTGCTATTACTATGTTTAATCCTCTGATATCTCCACTCTGGCAAATGAAATCTTGAATAATTCTCAGCCCTGTGTGAGTTTTAACAATATTTCTACTTATAGTTCTCTAGTAATATTCTTCTCCCACAAGTTAATTTTTGTCTGGCCTCATGGAGTTTTATGGCATTCATGTGCAGATTATTATTCAGCAGAGGATTCAAAGGAATATCAAGCAGCTTTTGGAATTTCTTTCTTTTTATAGTCACTTTCTTTCTAATACTTTTCCTTTCAAATTTTAGCCACCTCCATATTCCTAAATACTAACCTGTCTCCTCAACTCAATGAAACCTCTGGTTACTGTTTGATATTCCCTTACTTGTGCACCATTTTGGAAACTGGCTTCAGACAGAAAGCTGAGGCAATGATAGAACTAACCTCATTTGTTTACCTTTGAAATCACAGTCCAACTCTGCTTATAAACCAATGTCTAAAAACAGTTACTTCATACATTTTGCCTAGCTTTTTGTTTACTACAGGATATTAAGTTTGGATTATGTTACTCTCCTAGAAGAAGAAATGGAAGTTGATATAAATTTTTAGTTGAATTTTTAGTTCAAATTTTATTTATACATTTAGAGAAAACTATTAGAAAATAAATAAAAACTATTATTTGCAAACACTGGAAGAACTGAAATAGAAAGAATAAAGAGAATGTCTAAAATGCAATATATTTAAGAAGTCAGAAATGCAAACAAAATAAATAGACTATTGTAAGTAGTAATTACAATAAATGTGGAGTGAACAGATTGAATTATCTGAGAAAAGTCAGTCATGCTTAGATTGGATTTACAAATAAAACCACATGTTTGTTAAATGATATAACGGATATAATCAAAATAGTAATCAAATGGTTTGAAAGTTAATGGTGAAATAATCTCATTTTAAATTTTGCTACAGAGAAATATATATAGTCATGTTATTTAAAAGTTAACATTAAATTGAACAAGTCATGTTAAAACAGAAATAATATTGAATAAGATTAAAAGTAAATAAGATACATTTTTCATAATATAATATACAAGACCCTTATCTCTAAAAATAAAGGAAACATTAATGAATATTAGGAATTATAAAAATATATCAAATGTACCAATTATCACAATAAATGTAAATGGATAAAGTGTGAAACATCTGTGTTTGATGTTAATAGAAGGCCATGTATATGCTACCCACTCCTAAAACATGTCACAGTAACTAGAAGTGTATAAAAAGAATATTGGGTTAAAATATACCAAACAAAAACTTTTAAATGGCAATATTAATATCAATAAATAGATCTCTAGAAAAACCAAGACAATAATAAGTCAGAAAATTGCAGGTAATTTCAAAAATAACAAAGATAGGGCTATTCCATGAAAAATATTAAAACTATAAATTTTTGATGCTTTCTTTTTTAACATTTATTTTAGATTCAGGGGTATAAGTGCAGTTTATTATATAAGTAAGCTCATGTCACAGGGCTTTGTTGTACAGATTAGTTCATTACCCAGGTACTAAGCCTAATACCCAGTTGTTCTTTTTTTTCTGATCCTCTAGCTTTTCCCACCCTTCACCTCAAATTATTCTCATCACTTATAAATGAGAACAATTCACGATACTTTCTAATTCAAAAATATAAACTTACTGAAAGCCAAGGAAAGGCAGAAATAATACATTGCAAAAATTAATAAGTAATTTCTATACTGTAAATTTCTAAGGTACTAAGAAGATGAGGAAGTTACTGTTTTTGAAGATAGTAAGACATAGCAAATTACAACATATAAAATGAGTTCCAGTAATTATGAGGATTTTGAGAAATAGTTAATAATATCTAACATATTTTGTGTACTTACCTAGTTTCATACAGTGTTCTAACCCTTTAAATGCATTTGAATTATACTATTTAATTCTCAGGCAAAACGATATTATAAGAAAGGAAGTTTTCACATAAGGAAACTGAGGCAGTGAGACGTTAAGTAATTTGTTCAAGATTAAACAGATGATAAGTGGCAGAACTGCAATTAGAAGAAAAATCTGGCTCTAGAGTCTCTGTCCTAACCATCACACTGCACTACTACTTGTTTAGAAGATTTTATGCAAAACTAAAAAGTAGGAAAAAAGCTGATTGCATAGAAAAATATGTGAAAACTTCATATGTTAACTGCAAGAAAGATTTAAGATCAGACAAATCTTACAAATTATTATTTTCCCAAACTTGCAAGGCACTACTATCATGTGATCAGGAATTAAACAAGCATCCAGAGAAAAATGACACTATATTGGAAGAAAGGAAGCAAGGAGGGAGGGAGGAGGAGAGAAGAAGGAAAAAGGGAGGAAGGAAGAAAGGAATAAGAGAGGGAAGGAAGGAAGGAAGGAAAGGAGGGAGAGGAAAGAAAGAGAAGAAGGGGGGGGAAGGAATAAATAGATAAACAGGGACAGGCAGAGAGGTAGGAAGATAAGAAGTGTACCCACAATAGCTAAATTTTAGTGTCAACAGAGTTTGTTGAAACAGTGAGGAGGAAAAATAATAAAGATGATGGAAATGTATAAGAAATACATTCATGAAGTGATAGGAAATTAAAGAGATTTTACTGGAACAAAATCCAGATGTAAGTAAAGTCAGGATTTTCTTTGGGATGCTCATGTATTATAAGTATGCATTTATAGTTATGTAATTCGTAGTAGTAATCCTTCAGGGTAGAAAACACTAATTTAAACCTGAAAAATGTTTAACTAGTAACTACTGCTTTTTAATTGAAATAATTGTTTTAACAATGGAATCTAGAAAATCATAAGATTTCTTAGGAAGGCAACTTTGGTATATGGCCAAACAGAATGTATATGTCTTTACCATAAGTCAGTATTTATATCTAAAATGAACAGAAAACATGTTTAAAAATAAATATCAAATAAGATCATCAAAAATTTACTGAGAAAAAAAACACTTGACCACTACCATCATTATTTCTGAACACTTTCTGAATGAGCCATGCAAAAATGATTAGAAACTAGAATTAAAGGTGCAATCAATAATAGAGCACAATTGTGTTTATTATTCATAGCTGTCATTTTTACAATAGAACAATCAGTAGAAACAAATGAAAATTTATTATTAGATGAGAAAATGGGCAGATAAAAGATAAACACACATAGAAATATTTACCTTCACAATGCCAAT
Source organism: Cebus imitator (assembly GCF_001604975.1). Taxonomy (NCBI): domain Eukaryota; kingdom Metazoa; phylum Chordata; class Mammalia; order Primates; family Cebidae; genus Cebus; species Cebus imitator. Next base: position 2,105,140 of record NW_016107490.1, read on the forward strand.
CACCAATTGAAAAGCAAGATACAGCGTTTTCTCCACAAAAAATTGTGTTTGTTGTGTTTGCATGTGTGTATGTGTATAGATAAATGTCGGTGTATGTGTTTATACATGCATATATGTGTATGCATCCAGACATAATACTTAAACAAAATCCCTTTACACACAATCACTTGTTGGCTACTTACCTTGTTTTTTCTTATAGCACCTAACATATCATACAATGATTTAAAAACTATAATCTTTCTGCCCCAGAATAACGAAAGCCCCAGGAAAGGATGATGTTTTTTCACTGCTGTACTTAGTGACTGCCACACAGTGCACATTCAATAAATAATTGTAATGCTGGTTATTATAGAAGGAAAAAAGAAAACCTTACAGAATTGTTCATCACTATCTTAGTTGAATTATCTAAATATTGCTAAGATGCCAATCTAATATATTTAAAAATAATTCTTTGTTGTCTCGATGAATACCTTATTCTTCAAACTGATAAAAAAAAATCATATTACAACTAGAGAAAGAAACAAACAGGAAGAAACCACTAAGAATAGTCTGGAAAAGAAGAAAGTTGAGAATTTCTCCAGTGGATTTTAAGGTAATGTTTTCATTTGTGCCAAAATTAGCAGATCCATCAATGGTGTCTAATGATTAGCCCTAAAATTGATTCTAATCAAAATAAGAATTTAGCTAATGAAAAAGGAAAGATCACAGAATAGTAAATGAAGAATTGCTTATTCAATTACATGAAATCAAAAAAATTGAATTGAAGAAAAAATGTATGTTAAAGAAAATCCTAAATACACTGAAAACTTAAACATAAAATGAATATCATATAACATAAGGAGAAAACACAGATGAATATTTAACTACTGTGGAATAGGAAAATGCTTTCTACAAATTCAAACAGGCAGAAACTTTGTATCAAAAATACCATAAATATTAAATATCAAAGAGGAAACTGAGAAAAATTTATTCTCATCAAATATTCAGGAGTTACTATTCTTAACATCAAATGAGCTCTTACAAATTAATATAATATCACAAATTAACATAGTAAGCATTATAGTGAGTAGAAATGTGAAATGATAATAGAAGCAAATAATTTGTGCATATACAAAAAATTGAAATATCCAATGAATGCACTAAAAATTACTCAGTAATGGCATTTTACTCTTAATCTGCCAAGAAGTAAATTATTTTTAGAATTATTTATATTCAGTAATGGTGAGTGTGTAAAATGTGGGAGATGGGCAATGGTGGGCTAATAAATTTTAACAACCAGATGTCATCGACTGATATTTAAATTTAAAGTTAATGAGTGAGACAAGAGTAAAAAAAAGGACAAAACTCAGAATATCACTCAGTAAGAAAGCAACTTTTTACCTAGGATAATTGATTGCTTAAAAGTGGAGTAGAAGAATTATCTGATCAAAGTTTACTACTATTCATAACATAACCACTAAAGACATGACATATTTTAAATGTAAACCTGTATTATTAATACTTTCTCCATTGCTTTATCAAGCCTTGACAATCAGCAAAACAATAAGTCAGACCCTGGTTTGTAGTGTTTGTTGTATTGATGTAATGAAATGATCCCACCATAATTGATTTAAACTGTTAATATGTAGTTGCTAAAAGACATACCATACCACCTTATTATATAGTATTTCCACCAAACAGACACCATGGATGTGAATATTAGAAAGTGATGGGTTTTATCATATTATGGGTGAAACTGTGTGTTTTATTTAAACTGGAAAGAAATTGTATGTTATTTGATCTTATATTTGTAAATTCTGTTGCATGTGTATGTGTGTGTGTTTGGGACATGTATGTTTATATTTGTTTACTTGGGTAGTACATTTATATATAATTTATATGTCCCTATTTCCATTTTTCTGTTATTTTCCAAATTTTCTACAATTAGCAAGTACTTTCTAATTACCAAACATTTACTATTTTGCAGCTCTTTCAATGTAAGCCAGAAAGAACTAATTCCTGTTAAAAAAAAAAAAATTCTGCTTTGTGTCTTCCAGGTTTTAAGAGGGAGAGAAAAAGGGAAGATATCCCAAAAATAGTATGTTGTCCAAAAGATCAAGTCCTGTGAAATGTGTACAATTAGCTTAATTTTGCAGACTCTAAATAGATTATAAATTCAATTTAAATAGCCCAGTCCAGTCTCTAAATTCTTCCAAACCACATTTTTAGGTCCCTGGCCAAATTAGAAGTGGTCTTGAATTGTCAAGTTGAGGTTTCTTTAATCCATTAAACTGAACGCTGCCTAACAGTTGTCATCCCTGAGAGTGGTGTAGCATGTATTCTGAATCTGTATTTCCTTATACATTTTCCACATGCTGATTATAGAGAAGGCGGTAAGCTCCACTTTGATTCATTAGTTCAGTAAAAGAGGTGTTCAGAATTATTCAGTATAATTCACAGCACTTAAGAAAGCATATATTTTCATAATGCTCTAAATCTATTGCTTTCAGTACTAACTCAAGCATATTATGACTGGTTTGCTGTAGCACTGTCATTTTTAAATTGTGGTGGTACTGTTTTCCCTCATTGTAACTGGCCAATATAAGAATTGATTTAGTATAATATTTTTATTAAGCACCTAATACAAAGTCTTGTGATTGTTTGTACTGCTGTCATAGAGGAGGTATCAGTACTTTTAAATCTGTTATAACCTGAACTGTTTTAAGCTGGAAACTGGTGAGCCAACACACACACACACACACACACACACACACACACACACAGAGAGACACACACACAATTTATGTGTTTATATAGTTACCAAGTATGTGACTTTTGCCTAGTTAATTTTACCAAATGGTAGAATTTGGGATTTGTTTATTTTTTACAGTCAGAGAGAACAATGTAAGTATTTTAATACTACTAAGTGTTCCACTTCTCTACATGCAGATGATTTTTCAAACCTATATATACCCCTATATTATTAAAATTACTGGAAACACATGATTTTCAATCTTTTGTTACTGACAAGTTAGCTTCTCTGATACCCAATAATAAAAAGGATGCTGTTAAATACATTACTAACGTAGTTGTTCCTGGTGGAAATTTCATCATAAACAGAACTACCCATTTCAGAATCACAAATCAACATCCACTAACAGTAAAACAGAAAAAGCCTATTTTACCAGAGTTGCCCTCTGTTCCCAAACTTCACATCTAGTTGGCTGATGCTATCTTAGATAGCTACAAACTAACTAGAGTATTCTTGAACATTGTTTAAACATTTTAGTTATCGCTGTTTAATCAATTTATGTTTTATTTTCATGCTCTCTTCTACAGAGGTCACTGTATCAAAAAGTCTGAGATATAACCTACTTTGTACACAGCACAGAATGTGTATGTTGTAGTTTTACCTCTAGACATTTCATGCTTTTCAAATTAACTCTGCAAAGAGTAAGTGATGAAGCAGATTCGACTTCTACAAAATGACAAATACTGGTGGAATGTTGCAAGCAGATAAAATTAGGCAAAATCATTATGGTCACAACTTTCTTCATAAAGGCTTAGATATGCCTCTGATTTTGGACAAAGGCTCAGTCTAACTAATAAAGTAAGGTAATTTAGTTAAAATTTAATGTATTTTTGTAAAAAGTTGAGCTTGGTTATTTAGAACTAAATAATTAAAATAGAATAAAATAAACAAAACTCAACATGGTAGGCAGAACTAATGGTTTTCTTGGAAGTTTAACATTCCCAATGAAAATTAAATGTACCTGGTAGCTCTATCATTTGAATCATCCTGTTAATTCTATGCCAATTATTTATTTCATAGCATTTTATAGCAGTGAAATAATGTACCAATCATTAAATGTATGGCCAAAAGTTAATTAAGTGTGTTTTCGAGTTAACAGATGACACAAGGGCCAAAATAAACTGAAAAGGCAAAAAGTTTAATTTAGTACTGGTCATTTAATTGAGTAGTGTCTATGAGTGAGAAATCTGTTTTTTATGGATATTCATTTTTAAACTCCTGGTAACAGAGAGATATCTAATTTACTAAATGTGAAGTCATCACATTTTAGCTCATATTGCCTTTAAAGCATCAGCCTGCTTTATTCCATTCAGTCTTGCTCAGCCCCAAGAAAAAGAAAAAGACAGGATGTAAAAAGTCTAGGAAATGATCCATCATGCAAATTTCATGCTGTATCAGAACAGAATGAAAACAAAATTTTTTAAAAAATTGAAGAGAAAATGAGTTTAACCAAAAAGCAGTTTGCACCTAAGGAAGAGGAATTAAAAGAAAATATTAAAAATGCATACACACATAACATCTATATAGTATATTAAAAAAAACAAAACAAAACTCACACATACCCAGCAACAACAGAAGCAGCAAGTTTGATAATGAACAAAGAAAAGGATGAATTCAATTTGATAATTGACAAATGTGAAATGCCAATGGAATGTTCAAGTAGCAATATCTGGAAAGTAGTTGGTATTTTGAGAGAGAAAAAGGGATACATTCTAAAAAAAAAGATAAATTGCAGCCTGGAGTTTTATTAAGAGTGATGAATTAGGGCTTATTGAAGAAGAAAAGCGAGCCATTGGCCCACTCTTTGATTGCACACCCCTACATGTTTGGAATAATATATGCTATCAATTACAGTGATATTTGTAAGAGCAATATATTGGAAACAAACCAAATGTTTATCAGTAGAGGAATGGTCAGATAAACTAGAATATAATAACAAAAGGAATCATTATGCAGTTATTGGAAAGGTGTAGCAACATGGAACAATTACCAGAATATACAGTTAAGTAAAAAAAGGCATGGAGCAGAATAGTACATAAAGTATATGACCGTTTGTGTAAAAAAAGTTTGGGAAAGTAGAATATATATTTTATTTGCTGGCATCTGAAAAAAAACCCACAAGAAATATACAAAATTAATAAAGGTAGTCATATATGATGGAAAGAAAAATGGGAAAAATAAGGAACAGGTTGGAAGGGAATCTTATCTATATACACCTTGTGTTTTTGTTTGTTTGTTTGTGAACCATGAAAATGCATTTATTAAAAAATAATAAATAAGACTTTAAAAAAATATAGATGGTGAGAGACACGAAGACAAGAAGAACAAATTCTCCAGGGTGAAAATAAAGCCTGAAGACAAGACGAAACCTCACGAAACTGAGAGGTAAGAAAAGAACCAAGAGAATGAAATGTGGCAGGGTAGGAGGAGAAGAAGATCATTCATATTTTCAAATGCTGCCAAAAGAATGTAGATTATGAGACCTAAAGAGAACAAGGGAGAGGTCATCAATGACAAGCGTTTTCCTTCCTATAGCTAACACTGCTGGTGGCAGACTGCGTCTGCACGTCTGTGTTGCCATTAGCATTTAAATGTTTGCCACATAGCAGCAACACTTCTTCAGAACTAGTCACTAGATCCTGGTCTTCCTCCCTTATTTTTATTAAAAATGCCCCATTTTAAAGTTAAAAAAACAAAGAATAAACCTGACATTAGAAAATAATTCTTAAAAATAATAAAATCTAACATTCATTTCAGCTTTTTCTTAAAAATAAAAACTAAAAGCCTATTTGGTATAAGAAAAATTATTTTATGTGAATGTTTTCTATTGAAAGCTGCAGCTTTTTAGTAATAAAAAAAATAAACATTTTGGTCGACTGTTGAGGTCAGAAAGTTGGAACTAACTTTAAGGTAGAATTACCCTTTGAAAAGTGAATTTTATCCCGGCATAAGGTTGATTAAAGTAAAATACAAGCATTGGAGAACTGATGAGGCTCTGGAATTTTAAAAGTGTAAACTAAAATAAGTGGATCACTGAATCCATTTTTTTTTTTCTGAAAGTTTGCCGAAATTTATAAGCTACCAAAATTTTGTAGGATTTTATAAGCTACCAAAAAAGTCATTTGATTCCTTATACTTGAATGACTTATGACTGCTTTTTTTTTTTTTTTGAGACGGAGTTTCGCTCTTGTTACCCAGGCTGGAGTGCAATGGCGCGATCTCGGCTCACCACAACCTCCGCCTCCTGGGTTCAGGCAATTCTCCTGCCTCAGCCTCCTGAGTAGCTGGGATTACGGCACGTGCCACCATGCCCAGCTGATTTTTTGCATTTTTAGTAGAGATGGGGTTTCACCATGTTGACCAGGATGGTCTTGATCTCTTGACTTCGTGATCCACCCGCCTCGGCCTCCCAAAGTGCTGGGATTACAGGCGTGTGCCACCGCACCTGGCCCGACTTATGACTTTTTTAATGCTACTATTGTTTTGTTGTTACTATTTTAAATTTTTAATCTTTAAAATTATTCAATTTTTTGTGGACAGGGAACATTTCCCTTTGAAACTGTAATCTGACTAAATATATGCCCTCTCTTCAGCATGTTTTGTATGTAGTGAAGGCATTCACTAACTAGAAAAGGTGATACATAAAGGATTTCTTAATAAATTCCTGGATAATTCTCCTTTACATCAAAGTAAGCTAAAGCTTTTCCAAACTCAGCCTCCAAAAGCAGGAAGTTATGAAGTCACGAAAATATTTGCATGATATTTAACATTTGTATTGTTAATTTTCTTTTGATTGTATTTGTAATTTCAAGTTAACTTTGAAAACATTTTATTAAGTATAATGATTTTTCAATTTTAAAAAATACTTTGTGTTAGGCCTGCTCCCCACTAAGATCCTCAAGTTCAAAGCTGTTTGCAGCAGTTTGAAATTAACTGATCTGATGAAATGATCAGTCCTCAGATGTGAGTACCTCTTTGTGTGTGTGTGTGTGTGTGTGTGTGTGTGTGTATGTGTGTGTGTGTACCTCTTAATGATTGAACTACTACCTTTTCTAGAGCAGCTGACATGTGGTTTGGCTGACAGAAAAAACAAATATTTGAAATCAATTTGGAAAGATTTGGATATCATATAAACCATGCGTGGTAGATACACTTTTATTTTTGGAAACAGATTTTAATTCAAAATAATGGGAAGCCATGCTCAAGTGCAGACCTTCAATGACATTAAAGCAGAATCAGGTGGGAGGACTTCTGGGAAGTAGATACACTTTTCCCTATTCTTTTCTCTAAGTAAAACTAAAACCATGGACAATATATATGAAGCAAAAGTAACTCCTCCCCAAGCATTGTAGGTGGAGACCACGTGGCCTAGAACACCACACTCAACCACAAGTAGGGAAATTTCTGACCATTCCTTATTTCTCCACTGGGCAGGTTTTAGAGCAGGAATAGTGGAAAGTCATGACTTTCATCCAGGAGTAAAGAGATTTCCCCACCCACTCTGTTTCAGTGGAAGCCATGTGAGAGGCAGTGAGGAGGCACTCCAACACCTGCCAGCCAGGAGGGTATCAGTGGAGGCATAGCGGAGTGCCAGAATGCCTACTCACACCCAGCAGTAATGGAGTATAAAGAAGAATACTGTCCACGTTGATTGTGAAAGCAAGGTGAGTGAAGAACTGGATTTCTATCCCAACATGGCAGTAATAAGGTAGCACTCTCATTTTCCTGTTAGATCCCTGCCAGAGAAGTCAGTTAAAAGAAAAGGTTTAAATAAAATCCACTTATGATATAATACCCAACATGTCAATGATTCAATTGAAAATTACTTGTTATACTAAGAACCCAGAAGATATCAAACTGAAGGGAAAATGACAATGAATAGATGCTAACACAGAGATAAAAGAGATGTTAGAATTACTTGACAAAGATTTTAAAGCAATCATCAAAAAAGTGCTTCAATGAGCAATTACAAACACACATGAAAAAATGAAAAAAATAAAGACACAGCAAAGAAACAGAAAGTCTTGGCAAATAAGTAGACAATATAAAGAAGAAGCAGATGGAAATTTTAGAACTGAAAAATATAATAAAAACTCTAAACTGAAATTAAAAATTCAGTGAATATACTCAATAACAGAATAAAAGGCAAAAGGAATTACTAAACTTAATGATGGAACAATACAAATGACCTAAGTTGTGAACAGCAGAGAGAAAATAGGCTGAAAATGAAAAATAAACAGAGCCTCAGGGATCTGTAAGACTACTTAAAAAAATTTAATGCTTATGCAATTAGAGTTTCACAAGGAGAGGAGAAAGAGGGTGAGGTTAAAAACTTCTCAAAGAAATAGTGGCTAAAGATTTCTCAAATTTGACAAAAGGCATAAACCTAAAGATTAAGAAAAAACTAAGTAAACCCCACATAAAATAAATTCAAAGGAATTCACAGCAAGACACACCATAATAAACCTCTGAAACTAAAGACAAAAAAAAGAAATCTCTTTAATATCGGCAGAAATTATCCTTACCTACAGAGTGAAAAAAAATTTGGATGGCAAAATTTATTATCAAAAACCATGGAGGCCAGAAGAAAACTGCACAACCATAATAGCTAAAACAATTTTGAAAGAATACAGTGGAAGAAATCATTTTATTTGATTTCAAGACATTATGTAGCTACAGTAATGAAGACACATGCAATTGGCAAAGAGATAGAGACACAGATCAATGGACTAAAAAACAGAACTCAGAAAAAACCCACACAAATATGCCCAATTGATTAACAAAGGGGCAAAAGCTTTCAATGGAGTCAAAATAGACTTTCAACAAGTGGTGCTGGGGAAATTGAACATACCTTGTTAAAAAAAGTAAACCTTTACCTAAGTCTCACTCCTATACAAATAAAAACTGAAATGGGTCACATAATTGAATGTAAAATATAAAATAATAAAATTTTAGAAAAAAACAGAAGAAAGTCTTTCTGATCTAAGTAGCGTTTTGACTTGACAGCAAAATCACAATTAATGTAAGCAAATATTGATTAGACTTTATCAAAAATAAAGACTTTTTTTCCTGTGAAAGAGAAATTCTTTCTGTTAAAAGTATAAAAAGACAAGCTACAGAAAGCCACCTATCTGGAAAAGGGTGATTATTTAGAATATTTAAAGAACCCTGAAAACTCAACATTTAAAAAGTGCCATTTGCATATTGACAAAATAGAGAAAAGAGTATACAGATAAAAAAAATAAGCTCATGAAAAGATGGTCAACATCATTAGCCATTAGAGAAATGCAAATTAAACCACAATGAGATATTACTACACACCTATCAAAGTAGCTAAATAAAATAACTAATGACAACACCAAATGCTGAAGAGGATGTGGAAAACTAGGTCACTCATTCATTGCTGGTGGGAATGTAAAGTGGTACAGGAACCATGAAAAATAATTTGACAGTGTCTTAAAATACTGAACATGCAGCTACCACATGACTCAACAATTACACTCCTGAATATGTATCCTAGAGAAATAAAAACATGCTTACACAGAAATTTATACACAACAGCTTATAGTTTTCTTTTTAACAACCTGAAACTGGACACAATTTTAGTGTCCTTCATCAGTTGAACAGTTAAATGAACTTGGTATGTCCCTACTATGGAATACTAGTTAGCAATAAAAAGAAACAGATCATTGACATATGTAAAAACTTGGATGAATCTCCAGAGAATTATGCTAAGTGAAAAATCCCAATCCCAATATTTCACATATATAAATTATTGAAATGACAAATTTATAGAAATGAAATAAGATTAACTTTTTTTTTTAAGGACTAAGAAGAGGTGGTGATGGAAGGTAAGTGGATGTGGCTATAAAAGGGAAATATGAGGTGCCCCTGTATAGATGAAACATCTGTATCTTAACTAAATCAATTTCAAAATACTGGTTGTTATATTACCTACAGTTTAAGACATTACCATTGTGGGCAACTAGGTAAAGGACACAGGAGTTCTTGCTGTATTATTTCTTATAACTGCATGTAAATCTATAATCATCTCAAAATAAAAAGTTTAATTAAAAAAAAGAGAGAGAGAGGGGCCGGGCGTGGTGGCTCAAGCCTGTAATCCCAGCACTTTGGGAGGCCGAGGCGGGTGGATCACGAGGTCAAGAGATCGAGACCAGCCTGGTCAACACGGTGAAACCCCGTCTCTACTAAAAATACAAAAAATTAGCTGGGCATGGTGG
>NW_016107490.1:2115343-2118249 GCF_001604975.1 Cebus imitator
AGAGAGAGAGAGAGAAAGCTCCTACCTGGCTGCCTTCAAACTGGGACATTAGCTTTTTCTAGTCTTTGTACTTGAGTTGAAACATCAGCTCATCCTGAGCCTTGAGGCTGCTGGCTGTCACACTGGAGGCACATCATAGGCTCTCCTGGGTTCTCAGCTGATCAACTCACTCTGGAGATCTTGGGAATTGTCAGCCTCCATAACTGGGAAAGTCTAACTGCAGCATTCTGGAGGTCAGCCTGTCTGCATGCAGACTATCCAGAAAGGAAACTTGTTTGTTGGTATGAGATTTTAAAAAGGAAACAATCCACTCAATACTTACCAACAAAAGGAAAACATATATTTGTCAGAAGGTCCAAGGTATTGTGGGAACAGAGACCTAGACCCTCCATTGCACTAATAGGCTACAAGCTGACTGCCTAGAGGCACAAACCACTTACCTCCTCCACAAAGAACCAAAATAGTGAGTAATCACACTTTGAATAGAGGACCCAAGAGAGAATATTGGAATTCAGCAGAGAAATGATGGAAAACACATGAGGCAGGAAAGGAGAGAGAAGCAAGGCAGTAGCCTTGCTGGGATCAGCTGAGTGCCTGGAGAAGCTCCCCATTGTGGGGAAAGGGTAAAATATATCCTCCCCAGAAGTCTACCTTTACACTGTAGAATCCTGCAATCCTAACGATATGAGGGCCTCTCGACCATTGAGGATGCTGAAACTAGTTTATGGAGTTGCCTGGAAAATGTTTAATGGCATTGCTTTATAGAATAAATTCGTGCTGGGTCCCACACACTCCTCAAAACACTGCAGCTGCAGCATGGTACCATTTTGAAAGCCAAACCCCACCAACTGTGTCCTGTCCTGGGGCCCAACAACCCCTGAATCTCCACATCCCTGGAGCCTCACTGATATTCCCTCATGTCCACCCAGAGGGCTACAGCAGTGCAATGCCAGTTGAACCCAAAAGTATGATAGGGACCCCAACACTCTAGCTTAAAGAGTATCCTAAACTCTGGGTAACAGGTGATGAAGTGCAGCAGGAAGGCTGTCCCTGAGTCAAAAAGAACAAAAGTATGTGCTCCCCGAGCCTGAGAATCACCTGCCTGGGGCTGCTTCCACTGATAGCAACACTGCCCCCACCAGCAGCAGGGTCCTTCCCTCTTGCACATGTTCTAAGGACAGGTTCTCCTTGATTACTGTGACCACTGCTACTGCCTTCCGAGCATACTGCATGGGAGCCTGAGGATAGCCCCACTGTACCCACCACAGCCTGTACCTGTATGCACTGCCCGAGTGGGGTCCTGAGGACAGGTTTGCCCAGCCTGGCAATGTTCTTCGCCCCTCAGTGCCCAAGTACACTATCTGGGGGCCTGAGTATTACCTTGCCCGATTGGTCACCTTGGGTGAATATGCATACTACCAGAGAGCCACTGAGGAAATTGTAGACAACACTGATGCTGTTTAAAGCTGAAGAAATCATAGAGAGCCTACATTACTGCGAGTACCCAGAAACAAAGTCAAAGTGATCTACCCAACCAACGCCATAGATACATCTATAGAAGAAAGTCTTTCCCTACTAAAGCCAATCCCCAAAACTGGAAGAAGCAACGACTACATCAAAAGTGCATATAAGGACACAAGAAACATGAAAAAGCAAGGAAATATGACATCTTCAAAGAAAAACAAGAATTCTCCAGCAATAGATTCCAATAAAAAGTATGTAATACCTCAAATATGTTCAAAATAATTATATCAAAGCAGTTTAATGAAACACAAAAAAACACAAGTAAACCATAAAAAGAAATCAGAAAAAAACATGAATGAGACATTCCTGTTTTTTTTTTCAAAAAATATATGAATGAGACATTTACCAAAAAAGTAGATATTGTTAAAATAATTAAAATGGTAGGATTTATTGAATGAATTTTTAAAAATACAACTGGGAACTTCAACAATAGTCTAGATTAAGTGGAGGAAAGAAATTCAGAACTTGAAAACAAGTCTTTTGAAGTAACCCAGTAAGACAAAATAAATAAATAAATAAATAAATAAGAATAAACAAAGCCTATGTGACATATGGGACACGATAAAGCAACCAAATATTGAAATGTTGGATGTTTCCAAAGGTAAAGAGAATAGCAAAGGCATAGAAAATTTAGTTAAAGAAATAATAACTGAAAATTTCCCACTTCTCAAACCCAGATTAGACATCCAGATACAGAAAGATGCAAGATTCTTAAATAAATACGACCCCAAGAATTATTCTCCAATGCACATTATGTTCAAATTGCCAAAACTCAGAGACAATGAATGAATTCTAAAAGCAGCAAGAGTAAATTGTCTAGTAACATATAAAGAAACCCACATTAAACTAACAAAAGATTCCTCAGCAGAAACCTTATGGTCCAGGAGAGAATGGAATAATATATTCAAACTGCTAAAAGAAAAACTGTCAGTCAATGATACTATACCCAAGAAAGTTACCCTTCAAAAAGCGGAGAAATAGTCTTTCCTAGCAAGCAAAAACAGGGAATTCATCACTACTAGACTAGCCCTACAAAAAATCCTTACACCTGCAAGCAAAAGGACAATATCTACCATCAAGAAAATACACGAAAGTATGAAACTCACTGGTAAAGCAAACACATAAATGAGGAAGAGAAAGAACTTGTGTTGCCACTACAGAAAAACACCAAACTGCAATGATAAACAGTAAGAGAGAAAGAAATGAACAAAGGATATACAAAACAAGCAGAAAGCAATTAACAAAATGACAGGAATAATTTCTCAGATTTTAATATTAACCCTGCATGTAAACGGATTAAACTTTTCACTTAAAAGATATACACCAGTTGAATGGATATAGGAGAAAACAAAAAGCATGACCCAACAGTATGCTGTCTACCA
>NW_016107490.1:2118954-2131627 GCF_001604975.1 Cebus imitator
AACCAAAGGAAAAAAAAAAAAGAACAAAAAAGGAGACATAGCAACTGACACCACAGAAATACAAAAGATCATCAGAGGCTATTATGAACAACTATGCCATAAGAAACTGGAAAATCTGTAGGAAATGAATACATCACTGGACACATATAGCCCAAAAAGATTAAATCAGTAAGAAATAGAAAACCTAAACAGACCAGTAATGAATAATGAGATTGAATTAGTAATAAAATTCTCCCCAGGATGGAATGACTTTACTGCCAGATTATGCCCAACTTACAAAGAAGACTGACACGAATTCTCCTGAAACTATCCCAAAAAATTGAAGAGAAAATAATTATTTCTAACTCATTTTTCTGAGGCCAGCATTATCCTGATATCAAAATCAAAGGCACAACAAAAATGTGAGAATGCTACAATTCAATATTCTTGTTTATCGTAGACACAAAAATCCCCAACAAATGCTAGCAAACCAAATCCAACAGCACATCAAAAAGATAATACGCTATTATCAAGTGGAATTTACACTAGAAATGCAAAGATGGCTCAACATACACAAATAAATAAATATGACATATCAACAAAATGAAGGACAAAAGCTTATAATCATTTCAATGGACACAGAAAAAATATTTGACAAAATGCAATTTATCTTCATAATAATAAAAAAATCTCTCAACAAACTAGCCAAAGAATAAACATACCTCAATATAACAAAGTCCATATATGACAAGCCCACAGCTAACATCATACTGAATGGAGAAAAGCTGAAAGCCTTTCTTCTCCAAACTGGAACAAGACAAGGATGCCTGTTTTCACCACACCTATTCAACATACTATTGGAAATCCTAGCTAGACTGATAAGGTAAGAGAGAGAAATAAAAGTCATCCAAATTGGAAAAGTAGAAGTTACATTGTCCATCTTTGCAGAAGACATAATTTTGTATTGAGAAAAAACTAAAAACTCCACCAAAACCCACTTAGATCTGATAAAAAAAAATTCAGTAAAGCTGCAGGATACAAAATCAACACACAAAATCAGCAACATTTCTACACACTAATAATGAGCTAGTTGAAAAAGAAATCAAGAAATCAATAATAGCTATAAAAAATAAAATAAAATACTTAGGAATAAATTTAACCAAGCAAGTAAAAAACTTGGTTGGGCACAATTGCTCATGCCTATAGTCCCAGTCTTTGAAAGGCTAAGGGCAGAGGATCACTTGAGGCCAGGAGTTCAAGACCATCCTGGGCAACATGGTGAGACTCCGTTTCTTCAAAAAGGTTTTTAAAAAAATATTTACTAGGAAAACTATATGACATGATGAAAAAACTTTGAAGAAGATACAAACAAATGAAAAGACATTCCATGCTCATGGATTAGAAGAATTAATAATGTTAAAATTAGAATACTACCCAAAGAAATCTACAGATTAAATATAATCCCTATCAAGATACCAATGATAATTTTCACAGAAATAGAAAAAAACAGTCCTAAAATGTGCATGGAAGCAAAAAGAGCCCAAATAGACAAAGCAATCCTAAGCAAACAGAACAAAGCTGGAGGTATCACATTACCTGACTTCGAAATACACTACAAGACTATAGTAACCAAAACCTCATGGAACTGGAATAAAAGCAGACACACAGACCAATGGAACAGACTTGAGAACCCAGAAATAAATAAATTCATGTATTTACAGCCAAATGATTTTCAACGAAAGCACCAAGAACACATATGAGGGAAAGGACACTTTCTTCAATAAATGGTGCTAGAAAAGAATCGATCTCCATATGCAGAAGAATGAAATTTCATTCCTATATCTCAACATATACAAAAATAATTTCAAAATGAATTAAATATTTAAATGTAAAACCTATAATTATAAATGTATTAGAACGAAACATAAGGGAACTCCTCAGGATATCTGTCTAGGCAAAGATTTTATGGCTAAGACTTAAAAAGTATAGCCAACAGAAACAAAAATAGACAAGTGGGACTATATATTGAACTGAACTTCTGCACAGCAAAGGAAACAGTTAACGGAGTGAAGAGACACCCTATTGAATGGGAGAAAATATTTGCAAACTATTAGACAGGGAACTAACAGTGGGATATCATCCTACCCAGTTAGATGACTAATACTAGAAAGACAAAATATAATAGTTGCTGGTGGGGACATGGCAGAAAGGGAACTCTTATGCATTGGTGAGAATGCAAATTAGTACAATGGTTATGGAATACAGTATGTTGATTTCTCAAGAAAACTAAAAATAGAACTATCATATGAACTAGCAATCCCACTACTGGGTATTTATCCAAAGGAAAGAAAATTAGTGTATCAATGGGATACCTTCCTGCCATCCACATGTTTATTGTAGCACTGTGCACAATAGCAAAGATATAGAATCAACCCAAGTGTCCATCAATAAATGAATGAATAAAGAAAATGTGGTATATATGCATAATAGAATACCATGAGGCCATTAAAAAAATAAAACCCTATTTGTAGCAACATGGATGGAACTGCAGGTCATCATATTAAGTAAAATAAGCCAGGCACAAAAAGACAAATATTGCAATGTTTTTACTCATATGTGTGAGCTAAAAAAGTTGATCTCACCAAAATAGAGAGGAGAATGATAGTTACCAGAGACTGAAGGAGTGAGGGGACGAAGAGAGGTTAACAGGTACATTCAATTAGATAGAAATAATAAGTTCTATTGCATTTTAGGTTTGGGGGTACATGTGAAGAACAATGCAATAAAATAAATAAATGGGAAAATAAAATAAAATAAAATAAAATTTAAAAACTAGACTCAAAAAAAAGAAATAATAAGTTCTAATGTTTGATAGCAGAATGCTGAAATTATAGTTAACAATATATTGTATATTTCAAAATAGCTAGAAGAGAGGACTTAAAATATTCCCAACACATAGAAATCATAAATATTTGAGGTGGTGGATATCCTAAATAAACTGATTTGACCTTTACATATTGTATGCAAGTAACAAAATATCACATGTACCCCATAAATGTTGGTTCATATTATACATCTATAAAACTAAAAATAGAGATTAAAGAAAGAAGAAAGTATACTAAAACATAAGAAAAGAAAAACAAAACAGAGTGAAAGGAGTTTTCTTAGAATCTTCCAGCTTGGAAAATAATAATATTTTTTATCACTTGCCACCTTATTTCTCTAAACAGATCATGGAGAATCTACAGATAGACTCTACAAGATGTATCGTCTTTTCTTCCAGGATTGTATGGTTGTGCCTCATGATGGGGCTCATTGAGTTCTGTTTCTGAACAGACCAACAATTTTTCTGGATTAAAATTGTGACATGTTCTTTTAGCACTGCAAGCAAGCTACTTGGGCTTCCTAGTATTCCAGCATTTTGCTTGTAAAACAGTCAACAACATGGCCAAATCCATTAGAGCATGCCCTTGTCAACCTCCTGAGTTTATTGATATTTACATTTATGATACAGACGAGTTTTTTGAGAGCCTCTTTTTCTGCTGCCTGGTGTTTGCTTTCATAGAGAGAGGCCAGACAATTGGGAGGGAAAGAGGCAGCACTTGTGCTAGATTTATTGGCACAGCACACTGAAGAGCAAACACACCACCCAATAGAGGATATTGATAAGGAGACTAAATTCATTTGAAATCACTAAAACTCAGTTAGGGGCATATTGTATTAAGTGAAATGCCATTACTGAAGGGCCAAGGGAAAGACTGTATGCCAAGTCATGAGAGCTATTCAGCTCACTGGAAGGCAGCCATTGCACCCACGCACTACATTTGATGGTTTGGAAGTAGAGATAATTTCTGCATAGATCATAAAGGGACTTAAATCTCTCAGTCCCTAGGAGCACAGGCATGAGCTGAATTGTCCCCAAGTGAGGGTGTACAAGAGACAATCCCTGTGTAGTAAAAGCATACACTAAGCAAGCATAAATTCCAACTTTCCATAAAGGCATTCTTTCCCTGCGACTGTGGCATAATAGTGTATTAAAGCATTCTATACTAAGGAGCATTATTTGATTTTGCGTCTGTGTATAAAGCCTCTTACTCTTTGTAGAGAGGATGAAAGAACTCTGGCTTACTTCATGTATTTTAAACATTTTTAATTGGAAATTTCCTCCAACTAACCTGAGTTCCTGCCCAGGCCATAAGAGCAACTTGGTGTCTATTCTGGGTGCAGGAGAGAGATTGCTACCTGCCACAAGTCAAAGAGTAGATTCAGAAATGCTGTTTTTTCCTAAGCACTCTCCTAGCACTTCCCTGAAGGTTGTTTGAGGTTTCCTCACTTGATGTCTCTCATGCTGCCCTTGCACTGTTAATCCTAGTGAGCAAGGACAGGCAGTAAACAGGAGTCAATTTCAGTGATGTGTATAAATCTTCTTCAGGTTATTCAGACTAAGACAGCCCCTTATCTAACAAGCACCAGAGCAGACTTTGGAAAACACTTTTAACCTGTGACAATAGCGGCCCAGTTTTGTCCTCGCCAACAATGGAATAAATGTAATATCTCATGTCAGCCAACTCCATGTCTTATTTATGCCAGATTCTTCTGGGTTCAGCATTTTAAGACAGCCTTTGCATTAGGATTTTATTCTAGCACAGACTCCTAGAATAGCATCTTCTGCAAAGAGAGAAGACAGCTTTTAAGTAAAATTGTATAATGACCAGAATAGAAGCGAATTGTTCTCTTTGCTGTGCTGTCTCACCTGACTCTTTATTAAGCAAGAAGAATGTTGGCAAATCAGGAGACATCATATTTCGAATCACTGAAAACTATCAGAGTTGTGCTGAAACACTATGAAATAATTCCAGCAGTCACAAACAGAACCATGGCTAGTTGGAGGAAGATTAAAGGTTATTTATTGCCCATTGAAGGCGTCTACCTAAAATGAAACTTTTGGAGGATATGCATTTGAATGCAAGGTCCTAAAAGGAATATGAACACAATAGAAAATGCTCATATTTACAAGAAACACATATTCCATTCTCCGTGGTCAAAAATGCATATGGCTGGCCTTTTGGCAACATGATCATAGTTTTTCTTGATACAGTCAAAGCACAAAAATGAGCTTCATTCTACTGAACTAATCTGCATATGGCAAAATAATTAAAAATTGCAAATGTTTGTAAGATTATCAGACATGATTTGCAAGCATGTGTGTTAGTATATCAAACAGTATCAAATGAAGAAATTTTGAAACAACCAAATTCACATTCTTTAATTATGAAGCTTTAATTGAAGAAAGAAGATAGAGGTCCTGAACATAAAAAAAGAAAAGAAAGGAAAAGAGGTGTAGATCATCAGCATTTTTATTTATCTCTCTGATGTACACTCTATATAAAATCTGAGTGGTCTTTCACTATTCCCATCTGATGATATCTTTCTCCTGGCAAAACTCTTCAATTATTGCCCAGTTGCTACAGCAAATGGAAACACTGCATATCTACCAGCCTGGCCTCAGTCTAGCTCTGCCACCTCATTTCTGGATTTTTCTCTGTTACTTTTTATGGTCCGGCAACACTGAACTACTTATTCCCCAAATATGCCATGTCCTCTTGACATCTGTGTTTTTGCATTTTTCTGTGTTTTGCATTCATTTTCACATTACTCAAGTGGCAAACTTCTATTTATTATTTTAAACCTGAGCTTAAATGTAACTCCCTCTTGGAAGCCTTCCTTAATATCTATAGCAGACAATTCTTCCGCTGTGATGTGATCCCATCTTATTTTGTGTGTATACACATTATTCTCGTTACAAATACTTGTCAACATATCTGGTTCTTAATGGCAGAAACCGTGTAATTTCTTCCTTGTTTTTTCAGTTCATACCATAGTATTTGGGATATATGCGGTCTTAAAGTATGAATGAATAAATGAACCAATCCATAAATGAATTAATGAATGAGAGTAGCTGTAGAGAATTCATTTATAGTTTTAAACACATTGCAGATATTAGAAAAGATAAGTTCCCAATTTCTCTCATTTTGTGATTTGCAATATAATTTAGGGAGACCTAGAGCTGGACTTCTCAGAGCTGGTAGTGTGATGGTTTTCCTTGCCACAGTGAATCACGCTGAAATTGTCTCAGAGGCACAATATTTCTCTCCTCCTCATCTTCTCCCTCCTCCTTATCCTCCTCCTAATCATCGATACATACATAATCAAAATTATACTCTTGTTCAGAATCTGCTCATTCATTAAAACGGAATTAAAGAAACTCATACACTTAACCATTCATGGCCCAAAGAAAACCAATGTTATGTGCTGTTTTTAGCTTTTAAAATAAGCAAGGTACTATTTTGACATGATGGCTTCATACTTGAGTCCCTCAAATCTTTTCCTGCAAAGAGTTCCATGTCTGGCCAAGGCAGTGTGCTCTATGACAAAATGATGAGAACACACCAGTGTTTTCTAATGAGCATTCTCATAAGCGGAGTATTCATGGTTCCCATTTAAAAATACTGTTTATTTAAGTATTTCCTTAATCATGATACCCTCAAACACAGTATTCACACCTGTCTCACAGTAGTATTGGTAGATACACTAGATACTATTGATAAAAGGTATACTTTCTTTCTTAGAAGGAATTGTATTAAAAATTTAAAATATTAAGGATGTAGTTGAGCAATACCATATTAATAACTGTAGTACCCAGAGAATAAAGTGTGCTAGATACTTGAATTTTCTAGTTAATTGAGTGTTGTACTTTCTAAGAGAGCAGATTAGGATGGTAATCTAGCAGATTAGACTTGAACTTAAACTACTTACTTTTAATACTGAGCTCTGCTACTTCCTAGATGTGCAAGCTTGGACAACATTACTCACTTCTCTGGAACCTCAGAATCTTCATTTTTTGAAAAAATAATCATGATGATATCTATCTCCATTGCTGTGCTAAGTCATATTTGAGCCTGAAGCAAAAAAGAAAATGGTGTGCTACTATACACACCATGAAATATCCTCTAATATTTTTAATCAAGCAGAAAAAGAAAAAGTAAGTTTCATAATTAGAAAAGCATGTCAACATTTAAAGCTTTGCATTGTCCAATTCTCCGTTCACAGCCATTGTCAACCCTTATAAATTTACCCAGCAGGGTATGCAATGGTCCCGTAGGACCAGAACCTTGGGCTGGTCGAAAATTACTGTTTAATTGTACAACAATACAGGATTACAAGAGGCAATAACCTATCTTTATTTTAAACTCCGATATTTATTGTGAATTTTTGTATTTATTTTTATTTTAAGAATATTTCATTGAAATATGATTTATTTTGATTATTGAGATTTTTGGTATCCACTTTAATTTTATACACTAAGCTCACCTGAGTCCTGTGTCTAGCTCATGTGTTGTTGTGAGGATGAAATGAAATAATTATTGTAAAGACCTTAGCAGTAGGCCTGACACATAGTGCTCAGTAGTATTGTTAACATTATTCTCGAAAAGGTAATAGGCATAGGAAGCATAGGTTCTGACCCTTTTCGCCCCTTGTGGAATAATCTTCCCAATATGTCAGAATTATCCCTTAATTCTCTTGAGTCCCACTAACTTATCACCACCAAACTAACCACATTAATTCATTTTAGGACCCATTGTATTCCTTTGAACAGAGTAGTTACTGTACAAATATCATAATTTCTGCCTTTTGTCTTTCTGAACAAACTCGCCATTTGGATTGAGGAGGTTGGCTGATTCAGTTCAACACTGAAGTTCATACTTTCTTATTGAATTGGTCATTTGTATGGGTTGGTTGACTATCCAGTCATAACACTTAAGCTAGGTATCTGTGCAAATTTAGTGCTAAAGCTAGGCCTATGTTGTGAGGCTAAGTAAAGGTGGGCTCCTAGAAAAATATAGCTAATTGAAGACTGATCTCTCCAATTACATTGCTCTTTGTGTCTTCACAAGGTAACATCTATGACAGTTCTGCCACGATCTGAATGTCTGTGACCCCTGTAAGCAATGCCCTCTGCTGCCTTCTGAAATCAATTCACCTGACCAGATTATGATGCTGATTGTGATGTGACACATGAGAAATTTAAAAAGTGTTTCCAGTAGCAACCTTGTCAAAATACATTTGCCCTCTCACAAAAGGAATACAACGACTGCATGGCCGATTCCAACATACACAAAATGCATGATAGATAACCAAAAAAAAATAAACAAATGCAAAAGGAAAGTTAGCTGATGTTATTTTAAGTGAGTGATATTTTGGAAGGGGTTAGGCATTCCTACAACTAATATATGACTGAGAAGATTCAACCTTAGTAACTGCATGAGAATATTATAAACCAACCCCACATAATATTAAAATTAGTTAAAATATATGCAAAATTCATGAGAGAATGTCAGGTGTAATGCTTGATAAAGTAAGCTTAATGCTTAAGAAATTTATCTTCAGGCTGGAAAGCCAACTCTTGCAATTCTGAGCTAGAGTATAATTTTAGAAACTCTTTTCTGTAAAGTCATTCTTTTATTAATGAGATCAACTCTAGGTAAGCTGAAAGAGGTAATTTCCTAAAGCAGGAGGAGAAACAAGACCCTCAAAAGCACTGGGACTTCAGTAGTATCTGTTAAAAAAAATAGTGGGGAAAACAATAAAAGAATATGTCCTTAAAATTTGTGTTTGTTCAGTCCTATTTCTGTTGTTTGGGATCTTGCCGAAGCTTGTGAAAAGTTAAAGTTTGGGGCTAACGGAGGCGCTGCATTACTTTAGACCTTTCTTCTTCACTGTGTGACACCTTTATTATCAGGCCAGACTTCAGTGTAAATATACCACCAGAAAGTCCAGAGAGCAGACGTGCATTGGCTAATTAGTCACATACTACAGCTTCCAGCTGAAATAATGCTGTGGATGAAATAAGAGAAAAATCTGCGTATTCCACAGTCCCTCTGCAGGATAACTCAGTCTCTTCTTTGTAACCCAAATACTTTTATTCACAAAGCAGGCAAGTATAAACTCAATCAGCCAGGGTAAATTATTGACAGCTGATATTGTTGAAGCATCCATCTTCAAATGAACATCAGGCATGTTTAAGCTTGTGAAACCACATCAGTTTTAGGAAACTAGTAATTTTTAGATGACCTTAATCTCTAGGCTTTTGGCATGCTACTCAAGAGCTGGGATTTGGTATGTATATCCTTCTCAAGGGCCTGACTGAGGAAAAAGTTTCTAGGAATTCAGTACTTCTCATGCACCATGAATTTGAAAACTGTCACTTTGCAAATATCTCAATTCCTGACTTTTGTCTCTAATGCACAAAGCATTTCAGAACAAGCATGGCATTCTGAAACAAAGTTGGACTTAAAGAAACATCTAAAGTGACTTATTTTATACCCACCACAACTCTTTTCAGTCACATCTTCAATTCTGCAACTCAATATCAAAAACAATAATGAAAACAAAAGAAGAATGTAATGGTTTGGTTAACCTTTCCTGTAACACCTAAACTCTTCCTGGCGTTATAGAGCAGTTGGATAAAGGATTACCACTATTGTAGAATGGTGTTCCCAGCAACACAGCATTGGAAGATACGTGGCTTGGTAATCCTGCCTAAAATATTCAAATAGGGCCAATTAACTTGTTCATAGCTACTTTACATCTCTTCTTACCTCATATAATTTTTTAAAAAGCTTTCGTACCAAAGAATAGCATTAGTTTACTATTAACTTCCCTTGCTCTGAAGTCAACTGTTTTTCTTCTTTCATTGTGTTGTGTTTCTGTCCTACTCCTCCTTTTACATTTTTCTTTTACTTTCAGCTTCTCCAAACATATTTTTAACTGTTTTATTTTATGCAGGTTTTATTTCTTGAAAGCTATTCTAAATTTTTCTTACAAAATGAGGATGATCAATAAATTTTCTGCTTGCCAATTCTTAAAAAAAGAGAGAGGTTTAAAAAGTGAAGAAAATTGCTGTGAAAGTGTGACTGCCAGATGCCAGGAGAGTTTAGATGAGTCAATGCAAATCTCTATATGTGAAGAAAGAAATCTGTAGATGGATTTCTATATTCAGTGGAATTAGGTGAAGCTCTTACATCAATATTAGGTATTGAATCTGACCTTTTTTGAGGAATAGTTTATGGAATGGATAGCCAACATTATTTAAGGTTGCATGAGTTACAAGGTGGTATACTTACTGTAAGCATTAAAGGCTTCTGGAGAAAGAAATGAGTAGCCTCAGAGGATAACAGCTCTCAATATTCATGGCCAGAGGCCAGAATGTCAGAAAGAAAGTGATCATCTGCTTTTTTAACAGTGACTTCCCCTGGATGGGGAATGGAAAGCCTCTTTGGTATTCACTATGCACTGGCAAGGAGTGTGGCTCCTTCTGGGTTTGTACAGGACCCAGCTCTATGCACACTCATTACAAGGTTATTACCATTATTATGGTGGACAATGCAATAATACTTTAAATGGGCCAAATTTGGCTCCTAGCTATTCATCTGCTGCTCTTGCAGGCCTTAGGGAAAATAGCTTATGAGTGCAAGAAAATCGAATCTGGCCCACATTCCATTGTTTCCTCTATGACAAATTGAAAAGAACCTCTGTGAAAAATATCCATGGTTCTGGTTTGCATCACCTCTGATGATAAGAAGTAGACTTTGTGGATAACTCTTTGGGCCTAATAGAAGAGCTTATTTGGGGCAAAAATATAAAACAAGCGAAGTTAGTTGCCGAAGCCCTCCATTATCCCTTTCTGATACATTTCCCTGACAACTGTATGTCTTTCTCTGAACCTATTCTCATACTGCATCTTCCTCTTGTGAAGAAGAAAAAAATTCAAAGAAAGTCAACATCTGCCAAAATATGTTTCATGGGATAGTGGTTCTCCAAAGCAGCTTGCCATAAAAAATTCTGGAGTCAAATAGATTTTGAAGTCTCTCTTTGAGTCACAGAGCACACATGCTAGAGATTTTGAGTGGCTCCAGAGGAAAGGGACCTGGATAACTATCTGTAGGACCCCTGTTTGTGGTATAAGCTCTAGTGCCTCTGAGAATTAGTATTGTTCTATGGAAGTAAGTTTCAAATTTTACAGGTCTCATGGAAATAATAATGTTTAATATTGAGTGTATCATTTTAAGGTCAGCTGCATTTCAAATCTAAGTGTTACCAACTGAATATTTAAATGAGAAAGAGTCTTTCAAAATCTCATCTCCAAAGCAGTTAATCTAGATGAAAACTTCAAAAAAAATTATAAAGGCACTTATTTATTTGCAGACACAATTCTGTATGACAAACAAAGTACCCGGTATGAGAAAATTCTTGATATTATCCAGTATAATTGATTCTTATCATAGTTTTAGCAACTCCAACTCATAATAATAAGAAAGTGTGTTAAACATGGAATATCTTCCCTGATTCAGGAGATAGCTTTGCCATCAGTTGAATGACTTCTGGGAGTCAAAGCTAAATTCTGAACATTGTTTTAGATTTATTCCAAATGTGAAAAACTAAGCCAAGTAACTATTTAGAATATGGACCCCTGCAATATCAAAATGAACATTTCTTTTCACCCTGATTTCTGGTAACTTACAGTCTTGGTGAAGTGATTAGCTAACTGATTTTCAACTAATTTAAGAATGGGATTCCAGCAAAACAGTTTGTTCATACAACCACCTAGGCGAAGATGCCCCTGGCAATTGTTAGCTTGGTCTCCCTCTGCAGAATTCCTGGGGAAACATGGTCCAGATCAAGTAACCATTTTCATTAATAAGCTCTTAATGCTGTATCAAGAAACATAACAGGCTACCCCATCCACAGACTTTATGCATGCAGCTTGTAAGCAAGTGAAGCCTCCATGATGTTGTTCTATTTTCATTCCTCTGCGGAGTGGCATTACTAGGGAACATTTAAGGGGAGTGTGTGTGGGCAGAAAATGATGCCAAAACTTTTTCCTGTAGAAGTGATTCTTTACCTGGATTAAGAGCAGTACACAATTTTATGAAAAACAGAGCTTTCTGTAATTGTTACTTTGGGATACATGTAAGGAGACACATCATACTACACACATGTAACATGGCCCTTTTGCAGTATTGATGTTTCCTGTGATAAATAGTAGACAAAATGAACATTCAAGGGTCCATTTTAGAATAGGATTTTCAATTAAGCAGTCAAACAAGAAACCTGCACAGAATAAAAAATTTACCCAATTTAAAAAAAAATGCATAAACTAAAGCCAAGAACGCTGTATTAATCCATTCTCACTCTGATATAAAGAACTGCCCAAGACTGGACAATTTATAAAGAAAAAAATTTAATTGACTCAGTTATGCATGGCTTGGGAGGCCTCAGGAAACTTACCATCATGATGGAAAGGGAAGAGGCATGTCTTACGTGGTGGCAGGCGAGAGAGAGTGAGTGTGTGAAGAAGGAACTGTTGGACGCTTATAAAATTATCAAATCTTGTGAGAACTCACTCACTATTGTAAGAATAGCAGAGGTGACACCACTCCCATGATCCAATTACCTCCTACCAGGTTTCTCCCTGAACATGTGGGGATTATGAGGCTTCCAGTTCAAGATGAGATTTGGGTGGGGACATAAAACCTAACCATATCAAGCCCTGTCTAAGATCAACAACTTACTTTGAAAATGTGCCGGGCGCGGTGGCTCAAGCCTGTAATCCCAGCACTTTGGGAGGCCGAGG
>NW_016107490.1:2131846-2212747 GCF_001604975.1 Cebus imitator
TTGTTCCCCTTTATTTTCGGTTGTTGGGTTGTTTGCAAAGACAGGATTTAAGATCTACCAAGGCAGAAATTTCCCTATTTAAGATCTGTAAAAGAAAATTTTAGTGGACAGCAGGGCAAATAATTCAACTGAAAATAGTCAGTTTTTCAAAGTAAATTGGAACATTTTAAATTATCCCATACATTTAATAAATGTTTACTAATAATGTATTAAAATCAAGCACTGCCCTGTGCTAGTTGAGGAGGTTTTTTAACAAGTTTGAAGTCACTACAGTATACAGAGTGACTTAAACCTAGTCTTCAGTTCAGAAAAAAATGAGTCCTGTGGAGGAGTAGTCCTGTCCATTTATATCGTTGTGAAGTAAAGTCAGAACAGGAAGTCTATGCAAGAGAAATAAATGTACACTATGATTCAAGACTTATTGATTCAGTGTTGATCCAGTATTGGTGTAGACTCAGTTCAAGTTAGATCAATCTCTGTATTAGGTGACAAATCACTTCTCCTGGTTTTCAATCACCTTTTCCCAATTCTCACTTAAAATGCTCCTTTGCTCTTGCCTTATTCAAGTCTACTATTCTCAAAGCTCTTTTTCTTCATGAAATCCACAGATTGGCTGCTTTTCTAAAACTATCACTTTCATCAGACTTTTCCTGTATTTGAAAACTTACAATTATTTCTGATTTCCTGTACTCAGGTCAGTGCCTACCACAGATTTGAGGTGAGCTAAGTTAGCGTGGGCCACTCTCAACCTGCTCATTTGCACCCTCTCTTCCTGATAGCAGCTGTCCCTTTCAGTGTACCTCTATGCTGACTTCTGCTCTAATTTTGATACTGAAGACTTCAGAGTGCCACTACCTTACCTAGTGGAATTTGCAACCCCCAAGAGGAGTCACTTTTAAACTAAAAATATTGAGCTACAAATGGAAGGTTTTCATGTACCATTTATCAAACAAAAGAAAATTTGAGGACCATGTGGACCTTCTAGTTCGCAAGGCAGCACCATGTGATGTATAAGCCTGATTCATTGATTTCTCTGTATTGCAGTTTCTGAACTACTAAAATGAGAATTATGAAAGTTTTTTATATAGCTGTTATGGGCATAAATGACTTAGTAGTTGTTAAATGCTCAGGTCATAAATACTATGCAAGTGTTTAATCATTAGCTAAAAATTGGCATCCCAGATATGTTAAGATGTGAGAATAACACTTCACGTTAAATTTGAACATGGAGTTCAAGGTCATCTATGATATGATTTCTTTCCTTCTGTATATACTTCCTACTTACTTCCCTGGGGAGAAGTGACATCTTTCATTCCCACTTCTCTACATAGGAGAGACCTAGGCTAACAGACAACTCAACCTGCTTCTCTCTCTTTTATAACTGTGGATGAGCATGCTCAGAATAAAATGGCCCCTTGGTGTATGTCTTCACATTTGTGATGACCAGTCCTCTTCACCCTACTATCTATTCTAAACTGCTGTTAATGCACTGTACATGCTTCCCTCTAGAAAATGAAATACGAAGACAAACAGGGAAATACAGAAGTGCACCCTATTAGCTTTTGGTTGTGCTTTCAAAAAAATGTTTCACATGGTCTGTTGGTCTCTGGATCATAGCTGCATATTCAACAAATGCTTACTGAGCATCTACTGTGCAATGCCCTAAGCAATGAGATGAGACGAAAAGAGGGGAGGATAAATAAGACAGTTCTTGCCTTCAAGGAGCTTTCTTTTAAAAGTCGCTCTGTAATTGTTGCAGCTCATTAAAATAAAATAAAATATCCAAAAAGAGATGCTTGGAAAGCTGATGCATAGAAAATTAAGAAGAACTTAAAAAAATTTATGAATCTTAATAATTCTTCCAGGAGGAAATTTTAAGAATGAAGAGAGAAATATTTATCATTTTGTTAAAACTGTTCTAATATTGCTTCCTTTTTTGACTTGGGCAAAGTTGAAGCATCAAACCTAACTCAGCGTTAACGCAGTTGAAAGAATATGAAGAATTAGGGACTTTTATATGACCTGGATTCATAATTAGAAGCAGTACATCACTGAGACATGAGAGACAAGGCTCCCTGCCTCAGCCTTCACTTTAGTGGGTCTTGGTCTAGCTCTCTCAGGTCATGTGTTTTCCTCAGAGGAAAGATTTGTGAAGCGATGGCAACAAGTTCTCTTTTTAAATGGCACCTCAGGTACCAGGGTCCTGAATTTCCCACAATGGTTCCAGTGAACCACCCTAACTGTTGTATGGCCAGAAGGCAATGTTGGTGTGAGTATGAATGGGGCTTACCTGTATGCACTGGCACATCCCCAAGGGTACACTGGGGCTCCTCATAGTGCAGGATAGAGTAGGGGAAAGACAGAAGAAGGGGGTGAAACAGGACCATGAGCTGTGGGCTGGCCCTGTACACCATGACCTCATGTGGAATTCCTAGGAATCTAAGAATTCTAAATTCTGCCTTGGGCTTTTAGATCATTGTGAAGGTATGTTTTTCAAGGTAGGAAAATAGAAAGTGTGTTATTCAACAGTTTGTTAGATTGATTTATAACTTTTGATTATTAGACATATCATTTGTGGTCTTCCATATTCATTCTTCCCCTAGCCTCATAAATGTCAGAATATAAATACAAAACAGAGTTTGGCTGTGCCTTTCTTCAGCAAATTCTTCCAGGTTCCTTCTTCCATGAAGCCTCTCTGTGCTCTCCCTCATTTCTCGGACCGTTTCCAGCTATAGATCTGCCTCGCTGCCTGACTTTGTAAGGAGCAGACTAGTTTTTTTGGATCACAGTTTCGATCTCTGCTCTCGTCTTCTCTCTTACTACCTTTATATGTTCATATCCCTAAAGTCTGAACCCAGGGTTCACTTTACCTTCTTACTCAACAAGGTCAAGGTCAAATGAAATTTGTATGAGAGCTGGTTAAGGGGCTCATTCAGGGGCTGGGATTAGTCAGCTGCTCTATAGCTTCGTTATTCTCTGTCATAATGTATAACAAGCCCTTTCCTTGATATAACAACAACAACAACAACAACAAGAGTCCTCAAAAACAAATCCAAGAATTAGCACTGACAAAAGATGTTAATTAAAAAGATGTAAAAAGATGTAACCAAAAATCTTTGAAGTCATTAAAGCTTGGAATGATGATCGTGATAATGCTGAGGTCCATGACAGGCAATCTCCATATAATGTACCTATTATGAATAGCAGGGCCTACCATAAAGTCAATTCTGTTAGACTCTAGAAATGTAAATAGCTTAATAGTTACTAAAATTCATTAATTGGTTGAGTCATTATTTAGCTCATACCAAAAATATTCATCTTGCAACTGCCCAAGAGACCAACTGGTCTGTTCCCAAACAGGCCCACCATGGGTTGTGCCACTGTACGTAGACATTACACAGCTATTATGGAAAAAATGAACTCCTTTGCCCACTCTTCTAGCAACTAAACCTCCGCCTCCAACATGAACACATCTCATTTTAACTATATTTAATATAAATATTTCTAAAGTTTCCTAATTTCCTTAGAGTATACTAAATATTCTTTAATCACTCACAAAGTCAATCAATCACCATGTTTTAATAAATTCTGAGATGTACTAAGGGAATTTCAGTGTATAAATGGCAGTGTGTTTGGTTTTGATTTCTGCGTTTGTTCTTTATAATTTTTTCATGCACTCTCATTCTTTACTTCCATCAGTGTGGCTTCCTAGTACCTCTACTCCCTTTAGTGTGCCTCTCACCTTTGGATTGGAAAACCACATTTGGAAAACATTTTCTAAAACAGCAGTGAGCATCTGATACATTGTCTATGAAAATAAATGACATAAGATTTAATACACCAATTTTAAGGCATCCTTTTTGACTATCCAAGAACAAATTTAATTATTTTCTGGTTTGCAGTTGCATTTGAAAGAGAACTTATATGGTGAATAGTTAGTAGGTAAATTAGGTATTATTGAAATATGCTATAAGACATGTCATAAGACAACTGACTAGTTCAGAAAATGTAATTTCTTAAAAAGAGGTAAATCCAATGAAACTAGTTTGATTTAATTGACTATCAATCAGATCAATTCACTCAACTGGCTATGTGTTTGCATTAGTGTTAAATATTTATTTGTTTTCCAAATGCTTTGCAACTCAAACTGAAAAATCTAAGAAAACTGTCAAAAATAATTAAAATAGGTTAAAAGATCAACTTTCAGCATGACAGCATGAGGAACTATTCTAGCCTGCTCCTCAACAAAACTGGAGTGTGTGTGTGTGTGTGTGTGTGTGTGTGTGTGTGTGTGTGTGTGTTTTCTGAAAATTGTCCTATTGATGAAAAGCAAATGAAGAAATGTCTATTCAATAATATTTATAAAAATTTGTTAAGAAAAGTGAGGATTTGTGATATTTTAGCTAAAACCATTTCCTCTTTCTCCTACTCTCAGCTCAGTGAGGTAGAGACTCTACTCCAGATCGTTTTCATGAAAAACACAGGGTTCACTCTCCTCCAGTACCCGAATAGAGGGATTTGTTCTTATTAGGGCTACCATGTCACAGTCTACAGGATGTCAGTATTTCTCATTCTGTCCCCAGTTTCCTGTTACTGAGGCTAAGTCCTGGGCAAGTTTGTTTGAGTGGTAGGAGTTCCCTTTTTGTGCTAAGCCCTCATTTGTGAAATGGAGGCTCTCCACTGGGCACAGTGTGCTGAGAACACTGAGCCCCTGATGACTCTTGCCTCAGCTTGTGAGGACATGGTTCCATACTAGGAGAGGCAAGCTGAGAGAACACAAGGTTTGTGCCACCTTCTCCATGAGGCTTTTAGCTCCTGGTTTGTGCCACCTTCTCCATGAGGCTTTTAGCTCCTGTATTAGCCTGTTCTTGCAGTGCTATAAAGAAATACCTGAGACTGGGTAATTTATAAATAAAAGAAGTTTAATTGGCTCATGGTACTGCAGGCTGTACAGGAAGCATGGTGCTGGCATCTCCTCAGCTTCTGGGGAGGCCTCAGAAAACTTACAATCATGGTGGAAGGTGAAGGGGAGCATTGTACTCCACTGGAGTAGATGGCTGCAGTAGGCACAAGGGCAAGACCAGGGGAAGCGCTACACACTTTGAAATACCCAGGTCTTGTAAGAACTCACTATCATGAGAATAGCACAAAGAGGATGGTGCTAAACCATTCATGGAGGATCCACTCCCATGATCCAGTCATCTCCCACCAGGCCCCACCTCCAACATTGGGGATTACAAGTGAACATAAGATTTGGATGGGAACACAGACCCAAACCATATCAAGCTCCTAAATCAGGAATGTCATTAAGAAATGAGTCTGTCGTTGTCTCCATCTCCAGCTCCAGAGCCCTGGCTCTTAGATTTAGCCTGGAAAGAGAAACAGGCTGTAAAGCAGATAGGACAGCTTCCAAGAAACAACCTTGGCAAGAAGGCAAAATAGGAAATCTCAGGCTCCACTCACCACTACAGAAAGTTCAACTATTAGGTTGATGCAAAAGCAATTGCAGTTTTTGCCACTGAAAGTAATGAGAAAACCACAGTTACTTTTACACCAACCTAATAGCAACTAACTTCAAAATAGGACATCTTTTTGAAAACCTCAACACTTGGAAACAAGCTGGAGATATTGCATGTTCTGTAGAACTGAATGCAATCTAAATTAGAAGGGTAAGAAGAATGGTCTCACTCTATGTCAACCCCTCCCCACCTCACCCCAAGTCTGCGATACCAGATGAAGATTTCCCGGGGCCCACAGTTTCTACAGGGAGAAAAGAGAACTGAGAATCAGAGGTAGTCATCCAACTTCTCTAGAATTCTAAGACACTTCCCAGGAAGCCCACTCTTGTTTTATTTCATGGGGAATACATGAAAAAATGTCACCGCTAAAGTGCCTGGGGTCAGATAGAAACAAAGAAAGGAGACAGAGGTCATTACCTACCTGCAAAGCTGATCTGGTTGCCTTCAGAATTCTGGTGGGAAGAACAACTTAGTTTGAGTTTCTAGACTGGTAGTTTCCCCCATCAAGCTTCAGAGTCCACCTCAATGACCAGACCCAAAAAGGGCGACATTGGTCTCTGCTCATTTTGAAATAGCCAAGTAGCTAGACCACATCATTCAGATAGAAGATTGATAGGGAAACATTAGGCTTGAACAATGCATTAGACCAAATGGACCTAGTAGACATATACAAAGCATTTTATCCAACAGTGATAGAATACACTTTCTTCTCAAGTGCACATGAAACAGTCTTCTAGATAGATCAAATGTTAGGGCACTAAATATGCATCAACAAATTTAAGAGGAATGAAATTATATCAAATATCTTTTCTGACTGCAATAATATGAAACTAACTAGAAATCCATAACAGGAAGAATCATGGAAAATTCACAAATACAGAAAAACTGAACAACATGCTTCTGAACAATTAATGAGTTAATGAAGAAGTTAAAAAAAATTAAAAAATATATTCAGAAATATTAAAATGGAAACTGAACATACCAAAACTTGTAGGATACAGCAAAGGCAGGTATAAGAGGAACATTTATAGCAATAAGCATATCAAAAAGCAGAAAGATCTCAAGAAAATAACCCTAAGTTACATAGCACATAACTAAAAATTAAGAATAAACTAAGCCCAAAGTTAGCAGAAGGAAATAATAAAGATTAGAGCAGAAATACATAAAATAGAGACTAAGAAAAAATGCAAAAGATCAACACAACTAAGAGTTGATTCTTTGAAAAATTAAAATGGACAAATCTTCAGCTAGACTAAGAAAAAATGAGAAATGACTCAAATAAAATTAGAAACAAAAGAGAAGACATTACAATTGATACCACAGAAATACAAAAAAACATAAGAAATTACTAAGAAAAATAAAATGCCAACAAATTTGATAACCTGGAAGAAATGAGTAAATTTCTAGACACATACCAATACTATTCTCCAAATAAATTTCTAGACAATCTATAAGACTGAATAATGAAGAAATAGAAAATCTGAACAGACCAGTAATCAATAGGAGATTGAATCAATAATAAAACATCTCCCCTTGAGAAAATCTCAGGACTTGACAGCGTCATGACTAAATTCTACGAAACATTAGAAAGGATATAATAGCAATTCTTCTTAAACTCTTCTTTAAAAAATCTATGAAGAAGTACTTTTAAACTCTTTTTATAAGGTCAGAATTACCCTGATACCCAACACAAAGACAGAAGGAAGGAAGGAAGGAAGGAGGGAAGGAGGGAAGGAAGGGAGAGAAAGAGGGGGGAGAAGAAAGACAAACAGAGGTATAGAAAGAAAGAAAGAAAAGGAAAGAAAGAAAGAAAAAGAAAAGAAAGAAAACTAGTAGCTAATATCCTTGATGAAGATAGAAAAATCTTCAGCAAAATGCCAGCAAATCAAATTCTTCAACACATTACATCAAGTGAGAATAATCCCTGGGATGGAAGGATGATTCAACATACACAAATCAATACCTATGATATATCATAGTGACAAAATGAAGAACAAGGGCCATATGATCATTTCATTAGGTGCAGAAAAAGTAATTGACAGAATTAAACTTTTTTAATGATAAAAACTATCACCAAATTAAGTACTGAAGAAATGTAGCTCCATACAATAAAGGCCATGTTGAAAAGTTCATAGCTGATGATAAACAGTGAAAAGTCTTTCCTCAAAGATCTGGAACAAGAAAAGGATGCCCATCCCATCTGCTTCTGTTCCACATAGTATTGGGAGTCCTTTTCAGAGCAATTAGGCAAGAGAATGAAACAAAAGTCATCCAAATAGGAAAGAAAAAAGAAAAACTATTTGCTTTCAGAAAACAGTTACTCTTTCAGAAATTATTTGCTGATGATATGACATTATATAATAGAGAAAACCCTAAAGATGCCACCAAAAACTGTTAGAAATAATAAATGAATAAAGTTGCAGGATACAAAAAAACCCCACAAAATCAGTAGATTTTATACACTAATAATGAACCACCTGAAAAAGAAATTAAAAGAGCAATTCCATTTAAAACAGCTAAAAAAGCAATTGCCTACTTAGAATAAATTTAACAAAGAAGGTGAAAAACCTGTACACTAAAAATAAAAAAAGGCCAATGGAAGAAACTAAATACACAAATAAATGGAAAGATACCCTGTGTTCATGAATAAGAATAATTCATATTGTCAAAATATTCATACTGCTCAAAGTGATCTAGAGATTCTATGCAATCACTAGCAAAACTCCAATATCATTTTTTTATAGAAAAAGAAAAAAAATCCTACAATTTGTATGGAGGTACAAAAAATAACCCAAATAGCCAAGGCAATCAGAAGCTAAGAACACAAAGCAGGAGGTATCACACTACCTGATTTAAAACTATACTAAAAAGCTACAGTAATTATTTTATTTATTTATCTTATTTTCATTTTTTATTTTATTTATATATTCATTTATTTATTTTGGAAAGGGAGTCTCGCTCTGTCACCCTGGCTGGAATGCAGTAGTGTGATCTCAGCTCACTACAACTACCACCTCCCAGGTTCAAGTGATTCTCCTACCTTAGCCTCACAAGTAGCTGGGATCACAGGCACCCACTGCCATTCCTGGCTAACTTTTGTATTTTTAGTAGAGATGGGGTTTCACCATGTTGGGCAGGCTGGTCTTGAACTCCTAACCTTCATTGATCCACCTGCCTTGGCTTCTCAGTGTGCTGGGATTACAAGTATGAGCCACCATACCTGGCCTTATTTTTATTTTTTTAAAACAATGCCTCACTCTGTTGCCCAAGCTGGAGTGCAGTGGCAGGAACATGGCTCACTGTGGCCTCTACTTCCTGTGTTCAAGTGATCCTCCCGCCTCAGTCTCCTGAGTAGCTGAGACCACAGGCACACACCACTGTGCCCAGCTGATTTTCGTGTGTGTGTGTGTGTGTGTGTGTGTGTGTGTGTCTGTGTGTGTGTAGATGAGGTTTTGCCATGTTGCCTAGGCTAGTCTTGAACTCCTGGGCTCAATCTTCCTGCCTCATCTTCTCAAAATGCTGGAATTACAGACATGAGCCACTACACCCAGCCAAAACTATAATAATTAAAACAGTATGCTACTGACAAAAAACAGGAACATTGACCAATGAAGCAGAATAGAGAGCCCAAGAATGAACCCATGTATAGACAATTGATTTTCAATAAAGTTGTAAAGAACATGCAATGAAAAAAGGATAATCTCTCCAATAAATGGAGTTGGGAAAACTGGACATCTATATATAAAATATTAGAATTGAACCCCTATCTCACATCATATACAAAAACCTCAAAGACAAAGTCTTTGAATTAACACAATTCAACAAAGACAAAAAAGAATAAGAAAATATGAAAAAAGTCTTCAAAGAGTTTGGGGTTATGTTCCACGATCAAACCTAAGAATAATTGGCATTCCTGAGGAAGCAGAGAAATCTAAAAGTTTGGAAAACATATTTGGCAGAATAATTGAGGAAAACTTCTCTGGCCTTGCTAGAAACCTAGACATCCAAATACAAGAAGCACAGAAAACACCTGGGAAATTCATCACAAAAAGATCATTACCTAGACACATTGTTATCAGGTTAACTAAAGTTAAGACAAATGAAAACATTTTAAGAGATGTGAGACAATAGCACCAGGTAACCTATTAAAAAAAAAAACAAAAAAAACAAAAAAACAACTATCAGATAATCAGCAGATTTCTCAGCAGTAATCCCATGTGCTAGAAGGGTCTGGGGCCCTATCTTCAGCCTCCACAAACAAAACAATCATCAGCCAAGAATTTTGTATCCTGCAAAACTAAGCTTCATATATGAAGGAAAGATACAGTCTTTTCAGAAAAACAAATGCTGAGAGAATTGCAACTAACAAGCCACCACTAAAAGGAGTTCTAAATCTTGAAAAAAAATTCTGGAAACATATCAAAACAGTTCCTCTTTAAGCATAAATCTCACAGGACTTATAAAACAAAAATATAATTAAAGAACAAACAAAACCAAAAAAAACAAGGTTTACAGGCAACAAATAGCATGACGAATGAAATGGTACCTCACATCTCAAAACTAACGTTGAATGTAAATGGCATAAATGCTCCATTTAAAAGATACATAATTGCAGGTTGGATAAGAATTCACCAACCATCTATCTTCTGCCTTCAAGAGACTCACCTAACACATAAGGATTCACATAAACTTAAGGTAAAGGGGTAGAAAAAGACAGTTCATGCAAATGGACTCCAAAACCAAGGAGGAGTAGCTATCTTTATCAGACAAAACACACTTTAAAGCAACAGCAGTTAAAAAATACACAGGAAAATTATATAATGACAAAAACTTAGATTTTTGGTCATAAAATTCTTGCCTAAACCAACGTCTACAAGGGTTTCTTTCAATGTTATCTTCTGGAATTTTATAGTTTCAGGTCTTAGATTCAAGTCTTTAATCCATCTTGAGTTGATTTTTGTATAATGTCAGACATGAGGATCCGGTTTCATTCTCCTACATGTAGCTAGCCAGTTAT
Source organism: Cebus imitator (assembly GCF_001604975.1). Lineage (NCBI taxonomy): Eukaryota > Metazoa > Chordata > Mammalia > Primates > Cebidae > Cebus > Cebus imitator. The sequence goes on from NW_016107490.1 coordinate 2,142,383, forward strand.
CCTAGCACCATTTGTTGAACAGGGTGTCCTTTCCCCACATTAGGTTTTCGTTTGTCATGTCAAATATCAGTTTGCTGTAAGTATTTGGGTTTACTTCTGGGTTCTCTATTCTGTTCCATTGTTCTATGTGCCTATTTTCGTAACAGTACCATGCTGTTTTGGTGACTATAGTCTTAAAGTATAGTTTGAAATCAGGCAGTGTGATGCCTCCAGATTTGTTCTTCTTGCTTAGTTTTGCTTTACACTATACAGGCTCTTTTCTGGTTCCATATGAATTTTAGAATTTTTTTTTTCTAATTCTGTGAAGAATGATGGGATATTTTGATGGGAATTGCATTGAATTTGTAAACTGCTTTTGGAAGGGTATAATTTAAATTTATTGTTTCTTTGTTGACTTTCTGTGTTGACAACTTGTCTAGTACTGCCAGTGGAGTATTGAAGTCTTCCACTATTATTGTATTGCTGTCTATCTCATTTCTTAGGTCTATTAGTAATTGTTTTATAAATTTGGGAGCTACAATGTTAGGTGTATATATGTTTAGCATTGTGATATTTTCCTGTTGAACAAGGCCTTTTATCATTATATAATTTTCCTCTTTATATTTTTTAACTAATGTTGCTTTAGCATTAAACATTCAACATTAGTATTGGGATATGAGGTGCCATTCCATTCATAGTGCTATTTGTTCCCTGTATACCTTGAATTTTGTTATTTGTCTTTTTGAAATTGTATTTTTGTTTTTTTAATTGTAGTTTGTTTTTTTGTCCTGTGACATTCATGCTTTAAAAAGGTTTTGTTTTAATTTGTTTCCAGGATTTGTTTCAAGATTCTGAGCTTCTTTTAACAGTTCCTTTGAGCAGTTCTTGTAGTTCGGGGGCAGTGAATTCCCTCAGCATTTGTTTTTCTGAAAAAGACTATCTTTCCTTCATTTATGAAGCTTGGTTTTGCTGGACACAAAATTTTTGGTTGATAATTGTTTTCTTTAATGAGGCTGAAGATAGGGCCCCAGATCCCATCTTGCAGGGTTTCTGCAGAGAAATCTGCTGTTATCTGATATGTTATATATATATATATATTATATATATATTATATATATATATATTATATATATATTATATATATATATTATATATATATTTTATATATATATTATATATATATTTTATATATATATATTATATATATATATATATTATATATATATAAACTAAAGTTAAGATGAAGGGAAGAATCTTAAGAGCTGTGAGACAAAAGCACTTTCCAGAGTGTTTTGCCTTTCTGTAAATGCATCCATTTTTTCCTGAAGTTTTTATTGTTTTTATTTATGCTATTTCATTGAAAATTTCTCCCTTTACTTTTTGTATTTTTTTTTTATTTTCTTAAGTTGGGCATCAACTTTCTGTGGTGCCTCCCTGGTTAGCTTAAGAGCTAACCTTCTGAATTCTTTTTCAGGTAAATCAGGAATTTCTTCTTGGTTTGAATCCATTGCTGGTGAGCTAGTGTGATTTCTGAGTGTGTTAAAGAATCTTGTTTTGTCATATTACCAGAGTTGGTTTTCTGGTTCCTTCTCATTTGGGTAAGCTCCATCATAGGGAAGGTGTAGGGCTCAAGTCAGTTGTTCAGATTCTTTTGTCCCACAGGGTGCTTCCTTGATGTGATATTCTCTCCCTTTTCCTAAGGATGCAGCTTCCTGAGAGCCAAGCTGTAGTGATTGTTGTTTCTCTTCTAGATCTAGCCACCCAGCAAGTCTACCAGGCTCCAGGTTGGTACTGGGGGTTGTGTGCACAGAGACCTGTGATGTGAACCATCTGTGGGTCTCTGAGCTGTGGATAGCAGCACCTGGTCCAATGGAGGTGGCAGGGGGATGAGAAAAACTCTGTGAGGGTCCTTAGCTTTGGTTGTTTAATGTACTATTTTTCTGCTGGTAGGCTTCCTGCCAGGAGGCGGCACTTTCAGCTTTGGTAGTATGGGGAGGATTAGGCTGTGGGTGGGGCCCTAGAATCCCAAAAATATATGACTTTTATCTTCAGTTACCAGGATGGATAGAGAAGGACCATTAGGTAGGGGCAGGGCTGGGTGTGTCTGAGCTCAGAGTCCCCATGTGTGGGTCTTGCAGTGGCTGCTATGTGGGAGATGTAAGTGAGGTTCCTAGGTCAATGGAATTCCGTTCCTTGAAAGATTATGGCTGCCTCTAATGTGTTACGCAGGTTGTCAGGGAAGTGGGGCAAAGCTGGAAGTCACAAGCCTCACCCACTCCCATGAAACCCAAAGGGCCAGTCTCACTTCCAGCATGCCCCCACAACAGCACTAAGTCTGTTTCCAGGCAGTGGGTGAGCAGGGCTGAAAACCTGCCACAGGCTACCCACCTCCCAGCTGCAAAAGCAAGTAAGGCTTTCATTCTTGCCCCATCTGTAGAGTCTGCACACTGGATTCATTCCCTCCCCCAAGTTCTGGCCAGGAGACTTCTTGATCAGTTCAAATTGTTACAGAGTTCAGCTGGAAGTTTCCTTCTCTTTGTGGCCTTTTCCCAGTGCTTCTGGCCACCCTCCCCAAGGACTCCTGTGAGGGAAAGGATTCTTAGAAAAGACATCAAAAATGCAAGCAACAACAGAAAAAATATATGTAAATTGGGCTTCATAGAAAAATGTGCGCCAAAAGACCATTAAAAAAGTCACACCCACAGAATGGGCCATAATATTTGCAAATTGTGTATCTGATGAAGGACTTGTATCCAGAATTTATTAAAACAAAAACTCTTGTAAAAAAATAATAAATGAACAAATAATCTAATTAAAGAATGGGCAAAGGATCTTAACAGAAATTTCTCCATGGAATATTTGCAAATGGCCAATAAGCATATGAAAATTTGCTCAACATCATTAGTTACTAGGGAAAGCAACTCAAACCACAATGAGGGTCTACCTCACACTAATTAAGATAGCTAGAATCAAAAGCCAGATAACAACAAATGCTGGTAAGGATGTAAAGAAATTAGAAGTGTCATATACTGCCAGAGGAAAAGTAAAATGAGTGCAGTCACACCCAACAGATTCCCTGCCCTTATTAGAATACAGAGTGTGCTCACAAAGAAAACAACCAGAGAACAAGACCAATAATTAGGTAAATGCCATGACCTCCCCTCACCGCCCCCACCTCATGAAAAAAGAGTTTGGCAAGAGTAATCAGGGAAGACTGTTTCGTTTGTTTGCTTCTTTTTAAGTGAAAATAGAATTTGTTTGAGGAATGAGGCAAAAATGGTATGGCAAAGAATAAAAGGTCAGAAGCAAGAATGAACTTTACCTGAAGAAGAGCTATTTGCTCGTTGGGAAGAGAGAGTTTAACTCAAGGGGTGGGAGACACTCAGACAGATATGCAAGGTAGGTGCCCTAAATATGAGAATTATACTTTATCATAATTGAAGAGTGGCTTCTGATAGGGCTGATCCTAAGGACTCTTTTCCTAGGAAGTGGTTTTGCTTTGAATCATCAGAGAGGAGAAATTCGAATTTTATATCAGTAGGCTATACCTTGAACCACCAGATAAAGTAGAAGACATTTGAATGGATTATCAACATGACAGGATCTCCTTCAGAGCAAATACCCGCATACATAACTAAACAAATTTAGTTTTAAAAACAAAGGTATATTTTAAGGGAGAAAAAAGTAACTAGCTGTGAAACCTCTCACCACTTCTTTTCTGGAGCTCACAAAGATCCCTAGGGCTATCTTTACAACGACCCAACAAGCTCTTGAAAAGGAGCTTTTCCTGTGATTTAACAACACTATTCCCAGAAAACAAAACTTAACTTTTAAAATACTCACTAAGAGAATAGAGGCAGAGGGATAGTTGTTAGCCAGCGAACAATTCATTATCTTTGTGAAAATGAACATGTAAAATAATCATTTATTTAATTTCGTGAATGAGGAGTGGGCAACAGAGAAAGTAAATCCTTTTCAGACATTATGCTGGTGGCTGTTAAAACCCTTTCACCCACCCTGTGGTCCCACTGACGTCCTGGTGCTAAAGTGAAAATACTCTACCAATTGTAACAGGCTGGAAATAAAAATAAACAGCATAATTACATGGTGGGTGTTTGTTAATAGCTTCCTGAATTTTAAAGTGCTCGTGATATGTCTGTATTATCTTCACACACCACAAGAGTTCCTCCCTTGAAGTACTCAATGAATTGAGATTAATGTAACAAATATCCAGGAAACATCATGATTTGAACTCTGGTTTCTGTGTTTATTTTCATCACTGAGAAGTGTGGGGAAGTAATAAACATCATGGCAGCCTTGTTGCCCATGTATTTACTTGAATGTCATGCTTAGCTCAAAACTTTTACTTCAAATCAGGAGATTAAGAAATACTAGTATAGAAATATTTTATCAGTTTTCTTTGGTTAACTGAGACAGGGAGTTGTAGGTTTTAGGATATGTTACAAGCTTTTGGGGGATAGAACCATATCTATTGCACTTAGTGTGGTGTTGCGCTGAAAGAAGTCTAAGTAATAGCTTCATGAAAACAGTGAAAATACAATGTCATGTTACTAAAAAAAAATAAAAATAAAAAATAACTTTTTCTCTAAAAGTTAATGGGTGAGCTGTGAGCCAATTGGCCACCTTTTTTGGGGAGCTATTTTGGCATTAAAATTAGGGATGAAGGGAGGACTGGGAAGAGGACAAGGAAGAGAAAAAGAAAGAGGAAAAAGGAGAACAACAGGAAAGGGGAAAAATGAAAAAACAAAGTCATAAAGGAAAGAAGAAATGAAATCCAGAATTTTTACAATTAAGCAAATGTGGTTTTCAAAACTTTCTACCAGGATCTTAAGTGTATATTTAAACAAATTGATAATTGGAATTTCTCTTTTTAAGCTGCCTTAGAGACAATTTATTTGTCATAAATGACAAATAGTCTTATTACATTATACTGTTGTTATTTAGATGGAGTCTCACTCTGTTTCCCAGGCTGGAGTGCAATGGTATGACCTTGGATCACTGCAACCTCTGCCTCCTGGGTTCAAGTGATTCTCCTTCCTCAGCCTCCTGAGTAGCTGGGACTGCAGGCATTTGCCATCACACCTGCTTAATTTTTGTATTTTTAGTAGAGACAGGGTTACACCATGTTGCCCAGGCTGGTCTCGAACTCCTAACCTCAAGTGATCCATCCACCTTTGCCTCCCAAAGTGCTGGGATTAAAGGCATGAGCCACCACACCAAGCCTATACTGTTTTATAACAACTAAAATGTGCTACCTACCATATCCATGTGTCTTAATTGTAAATTATCTTTTTTTTCCCCCTAAATATCAGCCTGGGATGGTTTTTAGAAAGAAGGAGATGCAAACATGCAGAAGACATACAAAATTGAATTCTTACCATGTGAACTGAAAAAAAAAAACTAGGTCTGCTGAGAGAGAATAGAAAAGCAAACCCACACAGAGAAAGGAGATATATAGGTGGAGGAAAAGCTCCCCCTGTATTTTTTAACTCTTTCCATTTCCTGTTTCCTGAAGTCCTTTGGGCTCTAAGAGATACCTTTGTAACTTTTACTTTGTTTTATCTCGGGTACAGAAGATTTTCTTATTCATAGTTCTCAGTTCATCAAATTCTCTTATTGGTTCATGAAAGACCCCTCTGTTTTATGACTTTATGTATAAACAGAAGAATGTAGATAAGATATATACACTTTTATTTTTATTCTCCACTCACATTTTTCCAACTTTCCTAACAACTGCTCCAATATGTTTAATATATAAGATTGAAACTGAATTTAACATTGTAAAATATATGGTATTTTTGTGTATATAGTTTTCTGTTTACATGAGTGACATCATAGTATAGTTTTAATTGTATTTTTTCATCTCTGTGATTTTAAGATTTATTCATGTTGCTCTGTGTATCTACCCTCTTGATTACTTCTAACTGCTGCATAGTTACATTCCATAATGTGACTGTACTACTTTTTTCTTTTTTCTTTTTGAGTTGAAGTCTTGCTCTGTTGCTTAGGCTGGAGTGCCGTGGTGTGACCTTGGCTAACTGTAACCTCTGCCTCCGAGGTTCAAGCGGTTCTCCTGCCTCAACCTCCCAAGTAGCTGGGATTACAGGCATGCACCGCCATGCCCTGCTAATTTTTGTATTTTTAGTAGAGACAGAGTTTCACCATGTTGGCCAGGCTGGTCTTGAACCCCTGGCCTAAGGTGATCTGCCTATCTTGGCCTTCCAAAGTGCTAGGACTACAGGCATGAGCCACCATGCCTAGCCAATGTACTACATTTTTTATGTACTTCCTCAATGTATAACTAAGAAGTCTTCCATTTTCTGCTACCAAACATAAGTTTTACAGTAAACATCCCAGAGCATGTCCCATTATGGAAGTTCACTGTATTGCACTGATGACACATGAGGTTTACGAATATGACAAAGTTCTGCTAAATGGCTCTCCAGGAGACTATAACAGCTTCACACCTATTAATATTAAAAGCATAAAAGGCCTTCTTATCTTCAACTATACTAAAATTTGTCATTACACAGCTCTAATTTCTATAAATCTCATGGCTATAAATTAACATCTCATTCTTAGTTTGACTTTCACTTATTACTACTGAATTTCAACATCTTTTCCTTTTCCTGTTTCCATCTACTTTTTTTATTCTGAGAATTATGTGTTCATATTCATTTTTTTATTCTCAATTGGGTCTTATCTTTTTCATTAATTTGAATATATGAGTTTTTTATGTATTCAGGATACTAGACCTATTTTCCAGTATCTTGCTTATTCTTAAACTGATTATTACTTTACTGTGTGGTGTATTTCAACGAACAGATATTCATAATATTGAAATAACTTAATTTGTTGTTCTATAGGACTTTCAAAAAAATATCACTTCTGTTTAATAACTGTTGCTTCCCCAAAGGGAAAACCATGCAGCTCACTCATAGGATTAGAAAAACATTAATTCAAATAACCAGATATGGTCATTACAAAAAAGTATAGTCCCACATGACTTGTATGCATAGATGATAAATGCCTAACTACAGTATTAATTAACTTGATTTAAAAGTGGATTAAAATGAATATAAAGTGATAAATGTTTTATTAAAGGAATTCAAGGATAGTTGAATATCAAACAATTTACAATTCATCTATACATATTAAAAGAGAAATAACATAGGATTTTATCAAACAAAATCATTAATAAAACAATTAAAAGGGGAAAAAAAGCTCTAAAAATCTAGGAAGACTATTTCCTTAACCAATGTTAAGTAATAAAAACCTACAGAAAACATATGCAAAACGAAAAAAATAGACGAATTCACTTGAAGACTAGGAATAAGTATTCCCACTATCTATTACAATACTCTAGGTTTTTAGCATCTCCATAAAGCAATAAGTAAAATAGGAGGTATAAGATTAGAAAAGCTAAAACTTTATTAATGTTCCTAGAAAATTAAACAAAATAAAGCAAAGTATTAAAACTAATACTACAATTAAACTAGTTTGTCTGGCAAAAGACGATTACTCTCCAAAAACTGATAGTATTTCTTGACTATATAAAAAATCATATAGATAAATGATTTTAAAGAATAAAAGTCAGTTGACAATTTAAAGAGAAACTCTAAATTATTTGGATATTACATTAACGAAAATATACAAGATCTCTGTGGAGAGAATTTTAAATGTATTAAAGGACATAAAAGGAGAACCAATTTAATTACATTCTATCATCAATAGGTGAGATAGCCTACCTTTGTAATGCTATTAGTTCTGGTCAAATTATCCTATAATTTCAAAGTGATCCTTATCAAAACACTGGCTGACATTTTTTTAAAAGCTTGACAAATATTGTAAAATTAAATGTAAAAATGAATAATGAATCCATAAATACTAAGTCAATTTTGAAAAGAACAGTCAAAATATTAAGAATTTTGCCCACTAAATATTAAGAATTTAAAGCCATTTTAAGAAAAATACTTTTCTAATCCTAAAGGGATAGACACATAAAACTATGGAACATAATTTATTGCTCATAGCTCATAGTCCCCATATGGGGACTTGATAAGTTATAAAAGGGGCAACACAAATCAATAAATATAAGACAAGTTGTGAAGTAGAAGGTCCTGGAAATAACCTCCTCTGTTGCAGCATTTGCAAAATTGGACTCCAGATGGATTAAAAAGTTACATTAAAAAGTTGAAACAAAGTTTTTTGGAAAAATGTCATTTAATAATTTTGTCACCTGGTGTGAAGAAGAAATGTTAAGGATCCCCAAATCTAGAGAGTGGGTCCAAAAATTAGCTCTTGTATCTTTGCAATATATCTTCTTTTAAAAATAGAACTAACAAGCTTGAATGAGTTTCTGTTGTGTACACCTTTTTCATCCAATTTTTTCAACTCTCAGAATATATATGCTACCTCTAGGGATATGCAGCAGACTGAAATAGACTCTGAGGATCTTTTAAAAGGTGAGAATTGCAACATAAATACTGCATCATTGGATTGAATCTCTTAACTCTAAAATAGACCATTAGGAAGAGAAACCCCTCATGTGACTATTGACCTTCTGACTTACTAGCATGCAAACCTTTAGATAGATTCCATTATTTTATGGCTACCCTCTTAGGACTTGGAACAAGGAGCCCGTGGTCAGTGTCAGGGCCCTGGGCAGTGCTGACCATAGGATACCTACAAAGTCATGAACCTTTCAGAACCAATTTTCTCACCCTAGATTAAAATTGTAAGACCTGTCTTTACTCATGAGTGGCTTTCAGACAGGCCACATGCAAATTCTAGGTAGTGTGATGTGGTAAAGAAAAATACTAGAGTTTGATGCATAAAAGAGACTAGGAAATGACTTGTGGGATGAAATCTGAACAAAAGTTGTTGACTCATCACTTATAGATAATTTTCTTTTCTTAAAACATGTTCTTCAGATGCATTTACACTTAAAAATTTTTGTTTCCTCCTGTGGGAAGAGTCCATGTAAATTGCTATAGTTATGCTTAGTCTAATTCAGAATAAAGAAATCTTGACCCGATTTAAATATATTTTTAGTTAGAAAAATATCGCTGACCCCATCATCACAGCAAAAATCACTTGATATATAGTAAGAGAATGAGAACAAAAAAACAAAGGCACACCAATACACAAAGAACAGTGTGTAGTACTTGTGGTACCGATTCCTAGTCTATAAGGGAAACATTATATACCAGTCAAGAGTTAACTAGGAAAGCTATGCAGCAAATAAAACAGTAAAGCAATGGTCTAAGTGTTTTTGGAATTTAGAGGTTATTATAAGATGATAAGACAACTTTCTGGAAGAGCCAGACATGGGAGGAGAAATTGAGAAGAGAAGGAAATATGTTGTGAATTCAGTGTAGTTAAATAAAATCACTGTATCACCTTCAATGCACCTGTTTGTTTGCTTGTAGCACAGAAAATAGAGAATCTATGTTTGGAATCTGCCCTATCTGTGGCAATTCCAGGGAACACGAAGTGGGGCAAGGAGAGGAGTAGGTGGGGCAAGCTAAATATGTTACTATATTCTTCAAAAAGTGGGAAAACAGTTAATGATACCTCATTTTAGCATTTGTCCAGAAAGATGATATGCCTCTTTGAGTTCAGTCATAGGTTAATTCAAGTGGCATCAATAGTATAAAATAAAGAGAGTCATTTTATATTTTAAATGCCCTCAGGGCCAAGTAGTGCTTAACATGACTTTAGCGGGCTCTTCTTAAAGTCAATAGTAAGAGAAGATGATTTCAAGTCAAGAAATTGGGCTTTGCCCTTTTCAGCTTAAATTTTTATCTGGGAAAACTATGAGAGGTGGAATAATGAAAGGACTGACTTTCATTGTGTTCAGACTAGGATGAGAAGGGGATGCACTGGCGAGTCTTTATATAAGAAATTAGTTCTGATTGGTGACAGCTTATTTATATACATTGTCCATTCTGTCTTCAGCAAATCTTTCTTTTTCCCTTCTTTTCTCCCTCCCTTCTTCCTTTCTTCCATCTCTTCCTCCTTCCCTTTCTTCTCCCCTCCTTCCTTTCCTTTCTTCCTTCTTATAATTATTTGATACTTCCTAAGTGCTAGTCATTGTTCTCAGCATAAGAAATGAAAAGAAACATTTGCCTAAGACGTGGTGGCTCAATGAGACTATCTCTATTCTCATTGATAGCTTTGACAAAGCAAAGCAGGATACATGTGCATGGCAAAGAGGTGGAATGTCCTTCTAACCCTCATCAGCTAGTTTGTGATTCCTGCAATTCTGAAGAAGACTGTAGTAATGCGTGAGGATGTTCTAAGACTGAAGTCTGCAGCAGTGCCTTCACATCTTCATTCCTCTTATCTTAGGCTGTTAAGATTTATCAGTGCCAAAGGAGACAAAATCTTCATTTATCTTTTTGCATGCTCCTGAATGACATCTGATCTTTTTATTTGAACATATTAAGTCAAGTTCCTTGGGAAATGGTTTTATTTTTAAGGTCATTAATTCTATATGTGGCAAATTGTTGACTGTGGAATTCAAAGGGAACTTAGAGTTGATCACCTTGGACAATTAGTGAGGTAAGGAAGGAGGACCATGCTTAGTTTAAAGGTTGTAGATGAAGAGTCTATGGAACCACTCAGTATCTCTAACTTTTTCTTTTAACATATGGGTCTCCCTATGTTGCCCCAGCTGGAGTACAATGGCTATTCATAGATGCAATGATAGTGCATTATAGCCTTGAACTCCTGGGCTCAAGTGATTGAATTCCTCATCCTTGAACTCCTCAGTCTCCTGAACAGCTGGGACTACAGGCACATGCCACCACACCTGGCCTTACTGCCTCAAAAGTTAGAGGAAAGGTTGAAATTAGAGGCAGTAAAGCCTCATAATCATTGCCTCTATGTTGCTTTGACAATCTCCAGGGGCCAGTAGTTTATGTATCCCAACTCATTATGTGGCTATTTCTATTGTCAAAGTACTCCAGGTACACATAGTTTTTTTCCCATGTATAATAAACATTTCCTTCCTTCTTTTTGTCATTTATTCATTGATTCACTTTTTTTTTGTTAATAAGAGTATATTTACTATACAGTTATAGCCATTGTTCCAGATTCTGACTTTCAGAGCAGCAAAATGAAGCCTTTCTAATATCTTGCACAATTTTAAATGCTGGTTTGAATTTGGATTTCAATTATTTCAACTCTGGTTCAGTTTTCAAACTTTCCCCATCTTAATTTTCTTCCTCTGGATTAAGTGTCCCCCTTAAAATATGGCACCCAAAACTGAACAAAATATGCTGGATGTGGTCTGAGCTACAGAGTATAGGAAGACTATCATGGGCTGCAATTTAGAAAAAGGGCTTCTACTATTGCAACCTATGAATATGATTTTTTAAGGCATCTGCCTCTCACTGATGGGTCCTATTAAAGTTGTGGTCAGCTCAATCCTCCAGATCTTTTATACAAGAATTTCTGGCAAGCCAAGCCTCTCCATCCTGTACTTATACAATTAATTATTTGAACTTTTATGCAGGACACTGTATTTATCCCTGTTAAATTTCATCTTATTGGAATTGGCTCAGAATTCTGGCCTGTCAGAACAATTTTGAATGTTGATTATTGTATTTACTATCCTTTCCAGCTTTGTGCCTTTCGGATTTTATAAGCTTCCTTTCCATGTTGTCATCAAAATCATTGGTAAACACACTCCGTGAGGCAGGGTCAGAGAGAAATCAAGTGGCCATCTACTAGATGAAGGAGGTTAAAATAAATTATTTAGGTTCGATTGTTGAATTCAGATACTCACGTTCACCCAGCTTGCATTTCATCACATACATTAATGTTAGAGGAAATATTATTGAATATTTTATTTAAATCAATATATTTCTGCAGATTTATCATGATTTTCCATCTTTACTAATCTTAAGGGGGGAAAAGTTCATCCATTCATGTATTATTCACAAATTTATTAGTGCCTACTATGTGCTGGGCATCACTCTGTGTGGAGATATTCTGTAGACCATTATATGAAATTTGTATTTTTAATTGCAATGAGAGATTATTGGAGAATTTATTAGGAATAGTAAAATAAAGTCAATTTCAAGTTGAAAAGATCACTTTGATATTGCAGATAAAATGAATTATAGAAGGGCAAAAATGAAAATAGGGAGAATTGATATGGTGTTATGGAGATTAATTAAAGGAATGCTGGTCTCAGAGATGGAAGATCTAGGTTCTGCTTCTAGCTGCACCACTAGAAGAGACATTTCAGCATCCTCATCTGGGTTCCCTTATCTATGAAATGAAGGAATAAGGAAGCTTTGTGAAGCAACTTCTACCATATTACTCACTAGCTCCAACATTTCATGTATATGTGATTGGATCATTACTAGTTGATTTGTTTATGGCCAAATCCAGAATGTTCCATGGCTCAATAACAATATTAACTTTCTTCAGTTTCTGAGATACATATACCTCCCTTATTTCAAAATTAGGAGTTCTCTGGTGTGATGCCTCTAAAGTTGTGAGGGTTAGGTCTTTGAAACAACATCAGCTAATTATAACCTCAACTAAACGAGTGGTATTTACTTCAAGTAGCTATGTTCTCCTTTACTATCCCTGACTTAGACGATAATATTTATTTTATATCATTCATTGCTTCTCTCTGAAGAGCATGCTCTTTGTTTGGAAGGGTATATAGTGAATTAAGAGTTAAACAGTCCTTCCTTCTTTGGATATTATTATATGTTAGTGTCATTGCAGATATATTTACTGCTAGCATTGGGGTTACAGAGGGCACAAGCTGAATAGAGCTATTTTAGCCAGAAACAGTTAAGGTGACTTTCTTGAGGTGTAGGCCTACTCACGTATCTAGCAATCTCTCCATCTTCAGGAAGAAATGCATCTTCTCCTGGGTTACATCAGCAGCAACATACTGTCTCTGAAATCCATTCAATGTACAGTATATGTCTGGCACTGAACTAAAAGATTTATGTGCATTATCTCATTTTACAGGGCTCTTTATTCAGACATCCACTCATTCATTTGATTACTATTTATGGTGCACCTCTGATGCACCAGCTATTGAGTAAGCACTGGGATGTGGGGGGTAAACCAAGCAGTCATATTTCCTGCTTCATGTAATATGTGGCCTGGAGGGAATGATAAGCATTAAACAAGTGATCACAATGAAGTGGGTATTATTATTATTATTATTATTTTGAAAAATGCAAAGTCTATGGGTGCTCACAAAAAATGGACCTACTAGATGACTCCAAGTGTTGCTGCTTTCTGAATATGCCAAACACTCTTCTATTTGGAGCTTTTGGATTTCCTGTTCTCTTTATCTAAGGTTCTCTTCTAGATAACCACATAGCCCATGCTCATATTTTATTCACAAAAAATGACACCTTAGTGGGAGAGGCTTTTTTTGACACTCTACCTAATGGTGCAAGTTCTCAGTGATTTCTATATCTTTGTCCTACCTAATTTTTCTTTATAGAATTCATTAACACCTAAAAGATATGTATGTCTTCCCTCAATCTATTCCTCCAATAAGGAAGTTGCACAAGACCAGGGACATTATTTTGTTCACTGCTATTTCCTGAGTGCTGAGAACAATACGTGGCCTGTATTAGGTTCTTGCTCAATAAATGTCAGTTAAATGACTGCTTAATTGAATGAATGATTAAATGAATGATCACCTAACTGAAAGACTCACATTTGTCATATTGTATCTTAGATCAATGCTCTGTGATCTGCCAGGGACAATATGAGTCAGACTCAAGTATCTGGATAACTTGTCTCTGGCTGTCCAGATAGACATTTGACATCCGTGTTGGAGGATGACTGTGTAAATTTAGGATACCTGCACATCTAGGAGAAATAACTGTGAGCAATCATATAAAAAGAGGCAATGAGAAAGTACAATATTTGTTCCAGACAGGCATTGAGTTGATGAACAAAAGCACACACATCTAAGTGAATGAGTACAATTTGGTCTTGATCTATTTCCTTTTGTTAGATTGTATACAAGATTTCCCTCTTCTTGTGCCCTGTGAACCTCACATCTTTTCCTAGCCAAATCAGTCTCTCTCTTATTTTTGAATCTCTTTCTACATTATTCTGGCCCAGATACTTGCTCTGAGAGTTAACAGTAAAAGATGCCAATAAAAAGAAGGCAGGATCCAAAGTCAAATAGTAGCAAGGGTCACAGAAAGAGAATTACAAATTAAAAAGTAAAAACAAAGAAAATCAGCCAAATGAGAACCAGAATGTGGCCTTAAGAAAGCAACATTTGGGGAAGGGCAGGAGCCAAAAGCAGTCTCTTATCCTAGGCACAAGCTGGCTAGAAAGCAAACCAGCCTGATGGGGAGATAGTATCTCCACGGAGAAGAGAGCAGAAGCAGAAGTGATGCTATCAATGCTTGGGAAAAAGCAGTCCTCAAATGAAAGGGCACATCTGGCTTTAGGAAATCAAAAGCAGCACAGAAACAGCACGGTCAGAGTGAAGTCTGCAGGGACCCCAGCAGACCACCTAGGGTGACCCAGTAACCAGAAGGAGAAGGTAAAGGGCTGGGTTCGGGGAAGGAGGTGGTTTAGAAAATTCAGAGTATTGCAGAAAGCATAGCAGCATCCCTGTGGGATGACAATCATCTTTCCACCATTACAGATCCAGTTTTTCCCTTTGCATAAGAAGGTTCTCCATACATCATTATGTTTTCAACAAGAGGCAACATAAAATGCCTTAGAAGCAGCATTGTTCTGAGGCACCACAGAACAACTGACTAAAAATACTCAAACTCAAACCCGTTTGTCGATCTCATGAAATTAAAAAAGGAAGTTTTTTTTTTTTTTTTTTTTTTTTTTCAAAATCCCCACAAATTTCAGCTATTTTCATATGTACATGTGGACGGGGCCCCAACTTGTAGCTTTATTACCTAAAAATGCTACAAGCAAAGTAATAGAAGGAAATTATGCTCAAAGAGTGTTTTTAAATGAAAATTTACAAATGAACCTGGGCAGTCGGCAGAGCAAGATCTCTTGGCAGGTAAACATCAACGCGAGGCCTTCTAAGTCCATTCCTTGTTTCTTCCTTTAAGAAATATGAGATAATGTTCAGTGAATCACCAGATGGAGAATTTGTTCGGGCAAAATGGCTTTGCAAGTTCTCTTGTAAATCGCCTCTGGCTTCTAAAAAACAGTAGCAAATGTGCGGAAGACTGAATTAGCTAGAACAGAAGTTTTACTTTTTCACTACAAGAATTATCTGGGACTGAGCTAAAACCCGGACTCCTAAAGCTGGAAGGGATGTGAAAGACTGTCAACAAGGCCTCTGATTTCAGTCAGGAAGACTCAAAAAATAAATGACATTTAGAACAGGGTAAGGTCCCTTCCAGATGAGAAAAATCCAATCCTTAGAGAACCTTGAATTTATAGGAACTTACTCCCTGTAGGATGTGGACAATGCGGGAGAGATATTGCATGATACACATTGCTAAGCTCTTGAAGGGACTCCCACATGGCTCAGGAGTATTGGAAGAGGATAGACAGTGAAACAGATGAGAATCTTCCAGAAACAGAGAAAACCTGTCTTGCTTCTGACATCTTTCAAACTTCCTGGAAGATAAGATTTAATCAAAGAGCCTTCAGCTGAATTGTACAAAGGACATTTTAGACTGAGAGCTCCACTGGGCCCTCAAGTGACCCTTGACCCTTGACCCTCAGGCCATCAATAGTTGCAAGGACAGCATCTTGAGAAGGTACCAGATTCTGAAGACTCCTCAGGAAAGGATGCCTTGGAGGTACCCCTACCTTTCCTCCCACATAACCCCACAAGTGGGAGCTCTGATGAGTGAGACCCCACTGAGGAAAAGGCTTCCAAATTTACTTCTCCAGAAGTAGAAAAAGGACTTGGCGAAGATGTGGAGACAAAGTGGGAAGAATAGCATTTGGCTATTTTTAAGCCTTACCTTTAAACAGCTTGAATTAAAATCAGGGCATTGAGTCAAATTTATGGAGCCACCCGCCCGCCCAAAATTGACTGAGCTTCACTTGTGTTTCTTTCCTTGAAACTAAAGCTTGCACTTTGCGGTGGGGGGGAGTCTGAGGGGATTATGGAATATGTGCAATTTAAATTCTTTTGCATTTAGTGACTTTTTCTGGCTAGGGAGGGATTCAGATATTTGGATAATTTCATAAACCATTGACTTTTTAAAAGAGGAATATGAAGAAACATATGCCAATTGAGTTAGAAGCTGGGCATAGCTGTGATATAGATATTAGTTCCTTTTACCAAAATGTGCTTTATGAGGCTTTTAATAGAGATTAAATTGGTGGAAACCAGGTTTTACCTTATTATGGATTTGATAGTTTCCACATTTATCTCGCCGATGTAACGCTGAACAGTTGGACCCAATGCAGACTATTTAACTCTGCACAGATCACCTGTTTCCATTTTAAAAATCAGAAATGACAAATGTCTAAATAAAAATCAAAATAATTCATCAGTTATTAGTTGTTTCCCCCATACAGATTCCTCCTGATAACCCTGGTTCTGTTAATGGCCCTAGGGACCACACAGTGAGTAATATGGAGTCACATTCACCTCTATACCCAATTCCCATCCTGGGCTATTCCTCACCTAGCAAAGTTCGACCCATTCAGCAAATATTATTGAGCGTTTATCAGTGCTAAAAATTTCTCTCTATGAAATATACTATGAGGAAATGGTGATAAGTACTATGAGGAAAAGTTAAGTAGACGAAGGAGAAGTAGAATGCCTGGTTTGATGTGATGTGAGCTTTATAATAGAATAGTGGTCAGGAAGACCTCTGTGAGAAGGTGAGAAGCTACTTTTTTTTTTTTTTTTTTGAAAGGCAAAGTGGACAAAAGCAGGATTGGTACACTCATCAATGGTAAGGGGCCTCACTGGAGGAAAGCAAGGAAAAGAATTGTGGAGGACAAGGGCAGAGAAGCAGGCAGGGGCCAGAATATGCACGAAATTTGCTTTAAGTGTGAAACCAGTGGATGATTATGGAAGTGAGAGTAATAAACATGGCAAAGGGCCTACCTGCAGGAAGCTTATGCTCTAGTGGGAAAAGAAAGATGATTAACAAGTAAACCAGATGTGAGCTAGTTCCTATTTTAAAAGACAACACTACATTGACATTTTACAAAATCGTGAATTCATGAGGCCCTAAACTAAGTTTCTCCCAAACTGTAGAGGACCATTATCCATCTGGAACTTTCATCTACATGTTAGTTTTTTTTTTTTTTTTAATCACTTTACAATATAAATTAAATGCTCAGGATGGCATACGTGTTTTCTAACCCACCTTTGGATAGAAGATAACATTTGATTTTAAATTGCTTAATTAACTATTGTATAGAATTAATTTTAAAAGGGCTACCTTTTCTTGAAAAAAATGCTTTATGTATATTTGCTTTTCAATATTGGCTCTTAAGACTGATGAAATTATGACTTATGCTATCAGATGGTATGTTGGTCAGCTAGCCTGCCACAACAAAATATTACAGACTAGGTAAGCTAAACAACAGAAATCAACTTTTTTTTTTATTTTCAAATGTTTTATTTCTCATTCTTTCATATTTTTATATGAAGAAATAATATATATATATATATATATATTTTTCGGTTCTGGGATACATATGCAGAAGGTACAGGTTTGCTACACAGATATACATGTGCAACGGAGGTTTGCTGCACCTATCAACCTGTCATCTACATTAGGTATTTCTCGCTCCCCTAGTTCACCACCTCCAAACATTCCCTGGTGTGTGATGTTCCCCTCCTTGTGTCATTATGTTCTCATTGTTTAACTCCCACTATGAGTGAGAACATGTGGTGTTTGGTTTTCTGTTCCTATGTTAGTTTGCTGAGAATGATGGTCTTCATCTTCACCCATGTTCCTGCAAAGCACATGAACTCATCCTTTTTTATAGTTGCATAGTACACATGTATGTGCACATTTACTCTATCCAGTCTATCATTGTTGGGCATTTGAGTTACTTCCAAGTCTTTGCTATTACGAACAGTGCTGCAATAAACATATGTGTGCATGTGTTTTTATAGCAGAATGATTTATAAACCTTTGGGTATATACCCAGCAATGGGATTACTGGGTCAAATGTTATTTCTGATTCTAGATCCTTGAGGAATTGCCACACTGTCTTCCACAATGGTTGAACTAATTTGCACTCCCACCAACAGTGTAAAAGTGTTCCTATTTCTCCACATCCTCTCCAGCATCTGTTGTTTCCTGACTTTTTAATGATTGCCATTCTAACTGGCATAAGATGGTATCTCATTGTGGTTTTGATTTGCATTTCTCTAATGACCAGTCATGATGAGCCTTTTTTTTATATGTTTGTTGGCTGCATAAACGTCTTCTATTCGGAAGTATCAGTTCATATCTTTTACTCACTTTTTGATGGGGTTGTTTTCTTCTTGTAAATTGTTTAAGTTTTTTTGTAGATTCTAGATGTAAGCCCTTTGTCAGATGGATAGACTGCAAAATTTTTCTCCCATTCTGTAGGTTGCCTGTTCACTCTGATGATAGTTTCTTTTGCTGTGGAGAAGCTCTATCATTTAATTAGATCCCATTTGTCAATTTTGGCTTTTGTTGCCATTGCTTTTGATGTTTTAGTCATGAAGTCTTTGCCTATGCCTATGTCCTGGATGGTATTGCCTAGGTTACTTCCTAGGGTTTTTATGGTGTTAGGTCTTATGTTGAAATTTTTAATCCATCTTGAGTTATTTTTTGTATAAGGAAGGGGTCCAGTTTCCGTTTTCTGCATATGGCTAGCCAGTTTTCCCAACATCATTTATTAAATATGGAATCCTTTCACCACTGATCCCACAGAAATACAGTCTACCAACAGAGAATACTATAAACACCTCTATGCAAATAAACTAGAAAATCTAGAAAAAATGGCTAAATTCCCGGACACATATACCCTCCCAAGACTAAACCAGGAAGAAGTTGAATCCCTGAATAGACCAATGCCAAGGTCTGAAATTAAGGCAATAATTAATAGCCTACCAACCAAAAAAGCCCAGGACCAGACAGATTTGTAGCCGAATTCTACCAGAAGTATAAATAGGAGCTGGTACCATTCCTTCTGAACTATTTCAAACAATAGACAAAGTGGAACTCCTCCCCAACTCATTTTATGAGGCCAGCATCATCCTGATACCAAAATCTGGCAGAGACATAACAAAAAAAAGAAAATTGCAGGCCAATATTTTTGATGAATATCAGTTTAAAAATCCTCAATAAAATACTGGCAAACCAAATCCAGCAGCACATCAAAAAGCTTGTCCACCATGATCAACTCAGCTTCATCTCTGGGATGCAAGGCTGGTTGAACATATGCAAGTTAATAAATGTAATCCATCATATAAACAGAATCAATGATAAAAACCCAATGATTACCTCAATAGATGCAGAAAAGGTCTTGAATAAAATTCAACACACCTTCATGCTAAAAACTCCCAATAAACTAGGTATTGATGGAACATATCTAAAAATAATAAGAGCTATTTATGACAAACCCACAGCCAGTATCATACTGAATGAGCAAAAGCTGGAAGCATTCCCTTTGAAAATTGAAACAAGAAAAGGATGCCCTCTTTTACCACTCCTATTTAACATAGTATTGCAAGTTCCGGCCAGGGCAATCAGGCAAGAAAAAGAAATAAAAAATATTCAACTAGGAAAAGAGGAAGTCAAATTGTCTCTGTTTGCAGGTGACATGATTGCATATTTAGAAAACCCCATCATCTCAGCCCCAAATCTCCCCAAGCTGATAAGCAATTTCAGCAAAGTCTCAGGATACAAAATCAATGTACAAAAATCACAAGCATTCCTATACACCAGTAATAGACAAACAGAGAGCCAAATCATGAGTGAACTTCCATTCACAATTGCTATAAAGAGAATAAAATACCTAGGAATACAACTTACAAGGGATGTGAAGGACCTCTTCAAGGAGAACTACAAACCACTGCTTAAGGAAATGAGAGGACACAAACAAATGGAAAAACATTCCATGCTCATGGATAGGAAGAATCAATATCATGAAAATGGTCATATAGCTTAAAGTAATTTATAGATTAAATGCTATCCCCATCAAGCTGCCATTGACTTTCTTCACAGAAATAGAAAAAGCTACTTTAAATTTCATATTTAACCAAAAAAGAGCCCATAAGCCAAGACAACCCTAAGCAAAAAGAACAAAGCTGGAGGCATCATGCTACATGACTATACTACAAAGCTACTGTAATCAAAACAGCATGGTACTGGTACCAAAACAGATATATAGACCAATGGAACGGAATAGAGGTCTCAGAAATAATGCCACACATCTAGAACCATTTGATCTTTTACAAACCTAACAGAAATTTATTATCTCACAATTCTGAAGGCTGAAAGTCCAACATCAGGGTGCCAGCATGGCTAAGTCCTATAAGGCATTCTTCCTGGCTGTCATCTTGCTGTGTGCCCACATGGCCTCTTCTTTGTGTAACAGGCAGTAGGGGGTAGAACAAGCTTTTACATTGCTCTTCTTAAGAGGGCACTAATCTCATCATAAGAGCCCCACCCTCATAACCACATCTAACCCTAATCACCTCTACTGAAGGCACCATCTCCAAATATCATTACACTAGGGGTTAAGGCTTCAACATATAAATTTGGTGGGGGAATACAATGCAGTCCACAGCAATGAGAAATACTGATTACATTCCATTAAAAAATTTGTCTGTGTGTTCATTTCAGTGTTTGCCATCATATATACTGATACGGTTTTTCCATGTCCCCACCCAAATCTCACCTTGAATTCTAATCATCCCTATGTGTCAAGGCCAGGGCCAGGTGGAGGTAACTGAATCATGGAGGCAGTTTACTCCGTACTGTTTCCATGGTAGTAAGTCTCAAGAGATCTGATGGTTTTATAAATGCAGTTTCACTTACACAAGCTCTCTTTTGCCTGCCACCATGTAATACATGTCTTGCTTTCCCTTTGCTTTCTGCCATGATTATGAGGCCTTACCAGTCACATGGAACTGTGAGTCAATTAAACCTATTTCCTTTATAAATTACCCAGTCTCAGGTAAGTCTGTATTAGCAGTCTAAGAACAGACTAATAGGTATGTGAACAAATTAATGAAGGAGGATGTGGGAAGGAATGAGCTAATGCTGCTATTTCTAAACTTTATTTTATATCATCCTTCTTATCTTGGCAAGAAAAGATAATGTAATTAAAACAAAGGTACAGAAGAGGCAGCTCTTCCTTCTTCTGTCTCATGTGTCATGAACTCTCCAGTGATGATTGTGGAGGATGAAGACCTCATGTTCTCTCACACTGGACCTATCAGACCACTTGCAGAAGAAAGGTTGGCACTAACTTGCTAATTTCTTGTCTTTGTCCTGAACATTCCACAAACTTAGCCCTATTTCTTTCTTTCCAGATAAAGACATAAAAATCAGATAGTACTGGGTGAAATAAAAGCCGATTTAAATCCTCATTGCTCTCCAAACCACAGAGATGAAACTGGGTCAGACCACTTTGCCTGAAGTTGGTACCTCTGGATAAATGGTTCAAAGGGCTGCCCTGAGGCCCATTGTTCTCCAAAGTCCTTGCAGCCTTGTTTACAGACAGAAAACAGCAGGATGCTGAGACAGATGAAGGAGAGACTGAGTGAGGAGGGACAGCAAAAGATGAAGACAATTTCTGCAAAAAATTTATCTTTTTGCCAATACTTTGGCCAATGACTTTTTTTCATGTGCAGGTTCATTACTTTCTCTCCATGCTTTCCAGCTTGGAAGAACTAGAAGGTTCCTTTAAACAAAGGTAACCACAGGAGTGGAGCCTGGAGGTGCTTTGAGTTCTCTGACACTTGAAGTAAAATACCAGCACTTTGCTTTGGTTTGAAGATGCTTATGTGTTTTTTCTTTATTTTAATTTTTTTTTTTTTTTTGGACAGTGGCGTAAAGGGAGATTGAATGAATGAAGAAGAAGAGGAAAGCAAGTACCCAGCTTCCCCGAAGTCCAAGGAATTAGAAGCCCTAAGCACTGCCAATCCTGTTCAGTTCTCCCAAGTGAGAGCTAAATAATAAAATCACATTACACAATGCGGAAGTCAACTCAGCAATGAATACAGAACAACGGTACTTTGGAATATGCCATCCTAATATTCCTATATGCGCACTTTAGTGTTCTTAAATGTGTTTTATGTTTAATGAAAGAAACAATGACTTTCAGTGGAAGGAAAAAATAGATTTTAAAGATAATCAGGGCCTTAACCACCTACCTTAGGTAGCTGAGAAAAAGCTACTGTACTCTATTTTTTAACACTCCAGATATGTAATTTAATGCAGATCTAATGACAGTCTCAAACATGGGGCTTTAATCGAAATTGTTCAAGCTCAGTGCTGTGACAGGAACTCACAAGCCCCCAACAGTGCTGTCCATTTTCTCAGGTTCGGTAAGATAAAAGGGAAGAAGAAAAAAAACCTCTTGAACTTATGTTGCTATTGATGTGTAATATACAATAAAAAAACAGTTAAATTTCAATTACCCACAGGTAATTATAATTTTATTGTTTGACTATACTACAGGGATTTTTGTAATTCCCAAGACTAATAATTTTCTATAATTTTACAGGTTGTCAAATAAACTATTAAAGATTATCTTTGAAAAGGCGTCTGCAATTGTAAGGACATATCATACTGTTCATGTACTGTATTAGTAATTAGAGATTCCTGGATAGTGAAAGATCTGCGCTGGGAGCTCACTACCGGGGAGCACATTTCTTCACAGCCTCCTCTAATCTCCCACGGAAGCTTTCAAACTTCTCAGGCATTCTTTCCACTGCTACAGGATGCACGCTCACATTTTATTAATTTCCCCCCAGCAATTCCAAACAGTTTGTCAAGATAAATCTCTACCTCCTGGTGGGAAGAAGTTACAATCAGAAAGATGGGTCCCACCTATTGTTAAGGAAAAATCCCAGGACCAGATGCAGAATAAGAGGGGCTGGTGTGGTGGGGGTGAATGGTGAGTGAAGAGTGCTGAGAGATATTGGTTAAGGGATGTGTACCTGTGTGTGTCAGAGGGAGGGAGACCTGGGGACCAAGAACAGAAAGGTTTGGGGGGCAAGAGAGTTATATAGTTACTTCTACCAGTAATTGTTATACTCCACGATATAAAATTAGCCCAACAGTAAGGTTCTTTCTGAAACTTTCTATTTTGCAAGGCAATTCCTTTTTGTGATTTCTCTATATACATTGTGGAGTATGGCCTCTGGACCTACAGAGATAAACCCTGTCCTTTTGGATTGGGTGTCAATGCTCCTCATTTAGAAAATAGACACATATGATTTCCTTTTGGAACGTCTTATTCCTCTGTAAACATATCAAGTTGGTTTCCCTGTTTTTAGGTATATTGAACCCTCAGCCTAAATGCCTCCCTCCCTCTGTTTCTGTCAAACTCCATCTCACTCTTCAAGACCAGAGGAAATGATGGCTACTTGGAAAATATATCACAAACTCTTCTTTTTCTGTTAAGCATTTTCTCTTCTGGGTTCACAGAGAATTATTTTTTTTAATATCTTTATTATTGAGGCAGGGAGCATCATGTCAGGAATACCACATGAAACCCAGGACTAAAGCAGCAGCTGGAGAATGTCTTGAGCTCTCTGATGGATACATCAAAGAGCCAGGAATGACTTCGATGCGTCCAAACCAGAGACAAGGATTCTGGTATATGTGTTAGTGGGGAGCCAGGACTGAAACAATGGTAGTTACTTGATATCAAGGATAAGAAATTGGAGAACAAAGATGATTTATTAGAAGACAAGGCTTTGGGGGAAAAATGTTACATGGTCTGATTAAAATATTGTTAATAGATGTTTGAGGAAGGGATGAAAAGCAACATCAGGTCTGTTGGCCTGTGCCAAGCCCTACATGGGTCTGAGGGTGCAGACATTGCATTGTCCTTTAAATCTCAGTTTCTGTCCATCTCTTCCACTAGCCTGTGAATTCCTAATGAGGAAGGATGGTTACATTCATTTTTGTTCCCCTAGCACCTTGTCTAGTAGGTAGTCATCTAACAGATGCTTATTGTCTATAGTCTGAAATGCACAGAGTTTAAGCCCTTTTCCTGGCCCTACCACAGTCTATCACTACAACCTGTACCAAGGTTGAGCCTCAAGTTTCTAGATTGTATATGTACCACATTTTTTACCCTGGAGAGAGAGTAGAAACCATTCTTTATTAGCACCCTGAGACTTCTACTGCTTGGGTACTTACTTCTTGCATTTCTTTAACAGGAGAGTGAAATCATAACTCTGCAACCAGAAATAAGTGCAAATACAAGAAGGGACAGTAACTAGCCAGTTCTTTCTTACTGTGAGGTAAATAGTTAATTGGAAATCTAGAAGGAGAACCCGGTTTGATGAGATGAGAGAGTTTATTGGTGAGACAAAGTGGCCTGCGGGTATGGGAAAGGGATACTGAGGGAGGAAGCAGTTCATGAAGAGAAAACAGATCAGAGATGGGTCTTGGGGACTAAGGCATATTTTTCATCTGTACATTTTGCCCAGAGTTTGCCTTGGTAAGAAGAACTGATCATAGCTTGATTTTCAGGTTAAAAAAAAAAAAAAAGGGACAAAGAAAAGACAAAGTAAGAAGTAAGGCAATACTTGTATTAACCTTATGAGATAACAAAGCTTTAAGAAATTTAAAGATGATTGTATAAAAAATTTTTCCAAGGCCGCACTGCATAGCAACAAAGTGAAAGCCAAGAATGAAATCTCTTGACTTTTAGCCCAGTGCTCTTTCTGCACTTATCTGTTTCCAGCCTTTGTGGTAATGCTTAAAAAGATATGCTGCAACCCACCGAAGAAACATTTCACAATAAAATAATGTTGCTAAGATTCAAATGAACTAGGTCAAAAATATCAAAAATACTAAATGTTAAATAAGACTATATTTTTTTTACCAATGCATAATCTCAACATGAATTTCATTTCAACACAATGAGGTCTCCTATTGGCCACTACAAAGGTAGTATTTGTCCTTGCGGTATAAGGGTTCTGGTAGCTTAAAATTCTACAAGGTAGAATTATGAAACAAATAGTCCTTATTGCTCCATGTCTTACTTCTTGATAAGTCATTTTGATAACAGTTTTGTGCTGTGAGCTGAAGGCAATGTCAAGGTCAATTATTTCATTCAAGGACCCTAATTAAGACTACTTTTTTGAGGTCAGGATAATGCATTACTTTATTTT
This sequence comes from Cebus imitator, assembly GCF_001604975.1. Taxonomy (NCBI): domain Eukaryota; kingdom Metazoa; phylum Chordata; class Mammalia; order Primates; family Cebidae; genus Cebus; species Cebus imitator. The sequence goes on from NW_016107490.1 coordinate 2,167,686, forward strand.
AATAGGAAGAAGATCAAAGCTCTACCTTAAATTTTCCTGATGCAAAGCAATGCTGCTTTAACCTGGGTTATATTAACAAGAGCGAAAAACTGTTCACTCATTTTGTAGCTCCCCCCCCCCATCTCAAAGAAAGTGTAAGGCTCAATGGAAATGAAGTTTATTTAGCCATAGAGACTGCCCAATTTCTGCTCTGATTGCATGTATGTAATCCTTTTTATAAAAGCTCTATCAGAAACTTGATTTCTATGGAATACGCTTGTGCTGGCGCAACCAGTTTACCCAGAAATGCACAAATGAGCTGTTTAGTATACTTCTGAGGTCCTGATTCCCACAGTGCCTGTGTTGTTGTTGCTGTTGATATTGGATGGAGACTGTAAATGGAAGGTAGGCACCCCCAGATAGGTTTCCTGGGGCCCAAATAAATTCAGTGTGTAGAATGTTTAAAAATCAAAATATTTCCCATAAAATCTTGATTTTTGGATTATCCAAAAAGAAACCCAAAGATCTAACAACATTAGCCCACATTCTTGAATGGTAACCACTGGCTGGAGCCCCTTTCAGCCCCCTTCAGGACATGCACTCAGATTTGCCCCTGTCCCTCTGCTCATTTTTGCAAGGGTTACAAACATGTCACTTTATTTTGCTTGGCTTTATTATTATTATTATTATTTTATTGTAATGCCTTCAGGTAGGATTTAAATTCAGCACTTCCACAGACTCAGCATTCCCTACTGCTCTAATCCTGGCCAGCTTCCCCCATTTATTTTACCAGCCTGGCATCTGCAGCAGCCCTTCCTAATGTTCTGCCCCACATTTCCTCAGCCCACCTGACTTCCCCTGACCGTGAGTAGACAGTTTGCAGCAGCTCACAGCTCACGTCTCTTCCTTTGCCAGAGGGCTTTTCCCAACATCCCAACACCTTTATGCTTATTTTGCAGCAAAGTATAAAGAAGAAATGCTGGGCATTAACGCCTCTGATGAAGCTTTCCCCTAGTTGAAGAATGAGCATGGTAGATACTCAGCTTCCCCAGCACCTGCAGAATGATTCTGAGGTGTGTTCCACACGGTTTCACAGAGAGTTCCCAGTGCAATGGAGCCCCACTGCACACAGCAGTAATCAGCTCATTAACACATACTTTATTGGCTTTTCTCCCTTCTCTCACTTTTCACCCTTTCTCACTTGAGTTTCCTGGGATCATCTCCCAAATAAACTATATGTACCAAGCATTTGACTCAGGTTGCTTTCAGAGGAAAACTAACTTAAGACAGTATTTACATGTATTCCACGATGAGGCCATCCTAGTAGGTATGCACTATAAGAACGATTGCTCAGAATGGTGAGGATCCAGGATCCATGTCACAGAAGGAAAACTGGTACGAACTGTACAAAAGAGACTTAAAAGAAGTCAGATAAAAATAATCAAATTTGGAAAAAATGCCCTAAAAAAAAGAGAGAGATACAACTAACAGTGTAGCTCCAGAGGGCAAGGTTCAGGCAAACAAATTTGACCCTAGTGGATGCAGGTTCAATATAAGGACACATTTTTAAATCTTTATAGCACACCCAAATGGAATAGCATACTTCATACAGAGGTGCACATTTCCTTCCAGGAATTTAAAGTAACTAAATACCCTTATCCATGTTACTTACACACAAACACGGATTATATGCAGTGGAACATTGCTGTATATCGAGTTGAGTAGCTTTTCAGATGTTTCTTTCAAGATTGGGGAAGGGGGAAAAAAGAGATAAAACTGACATTTGGTAATAGGAGAACTCTTTAGTTCCCCCACCATTATCAGGATATAATTTACCACTCCCATAAAACCTAGGAATGCCTCAAATCAAAATGCATTTTTCTCTTTACACTAAGAATTTCTTAAGTGCACAGGAACGCATAAGATCAGGTGAATTATCTATTATCTGAAAGATATTTATGATGCCCAAGGTGGAGGGCACAGATTCATATCTCCTCCTCACAGGAACTCAGGCATGGTACTGAGCCAGCGGGGAGGAAACAGCTGAATGTACGGAAGAACAGACCCTCCTCGCAGAGGTTACTGAGAATTCAAGTGTTTTCCACTTCTGCCCTTCTTCAAAGCTACAAAGAAATGAGGTAGTCAAATTAAAGAAGTATTGTAATAGAAATGGAAAGATTAGAGTGTGCCAAAGAGTGGAATACAGTTTTGTTCTTAAGGGGCACGACAGGAAAGAAGCACTTTGAGGTAAGAGGCTGGCTGGAGGGGCTATTCAGCTTCAGTGTCACCAGAAAAAAATCAGAATGGATTAGCATGATTTTGTTATCATTACAGGTAGGATAATGCATGAGAAAATAGATATTACCAGGCTATAATTCAATAGAAAATTTCTGATAAAAGTTAGCTGTAAGAATCTAGTTCTAGCCAGCGTAGATTTTGTCAGAGCCTCCTGTGGATTGAATTACAGCTCTCATAATGGCCAGCATTCCTCCCACTTATGTTTATGGATTCCAGTCCACTCAACAAAAGTAAAAATTAAATGGAAATTCATTACAAGGAGACGTAAAAGCCCTGATGGGACTCACAAAGTGCTGGTCAATTTTCAGAGAAGGAGCAACTCCAGTTGCTACCTAACCCAATATCACACAATGACAGTTAATGTATGTTCCCAAGAAATTTAGGCCTAACTCCAAACGCTGAGGCTTCTACACCTGAGAATGAACGTGGTGCTTTGAGCATAGATACAACAAACTGCAAAGTGCCACTCACATCATTCCTCCAGCACCAAGGGCTCCCTCACAGTAACACAACCACTAGGACGATTAGGAGATCAGGTTGTCAATCATTTCATTCTGTCTCCTCAGCATGCCTTGGTGACATCTCCAGCAGAGGGTACTTGCTTCAATCCCCATGCTGCTGTGGGTGGGCCACAACAACAGATGACTTTTTAAATGACATACTGTTTCCTGTTCTGCTACTTATGTAAGTTGATTTCTCTGGGATTTTCTTTTGATGATACTAATTCCGCCAAAGATAATTAGGGAACAAGGAAGTCTGCTTTTGTATTCGTGCCTTTGGTATGTACAGATTTAGCATTGGAAGGAAAACGATCTTCAGTGAATGAGAAAAGAGAGGAAACTCTATTTTAAAAGAGAAATTAATGCAGCTTAAGTTTTGGAATCATCTGCAAAAGAAAACCTTTTTATTATGATCTCTCTGGTGATATGAACACTCCTCCATTCCTTCAGTGTTTCCTGCTGGGATACCGACAGCCAATGAAATGGGTTGGTGTTTGTGAAAATAATCGTATTTTTCAATCACTGGTGGTAGTGATGTTGATGGGTGTCATTCTGAATTATTAATTTTAAAATACTGTTTCACATGTAACCTATTTCCTGAAGAAAAACCTTAAATACAGTAATAATTCAATAGCCCATCCTGTTTTTTGGGTACTATCTTGCACAAAACTTTCTGATTGAAGACAAATGGGTCAGTGGTTGTCATAAGACATTCCATGTGCTAAGACGAACAGCTTTATTTTTCAAATTTTAGGATAGGGAAAGTGGCTATAAAATATCACCCAAATGCCATGTTTTTGTGGGAAGAAATATCATAACCCATCCCAGCAATATCTCCATCTTTTATCAATGTATACATCAGATTGAAAATTCCTAGAAAATAGTTACTCTGCTTCTTCTGTATCTGTGTGGTGGCCCCACAATTGCATAGGGATATAATAGGCTCTGAATTAATATTTTTAGAATTTAATTTTTTTTAAATTACCAATTAGAGATTGGAAATTTTGCTTCCTTATCTGATAGAGCCTTTGCCATAAGTATTTTAATATAGCTATTTTACAGTAGCACTTAATCTTCAACAGTGAATGTGACTTGTAAAATATAAAAGAATTTGTAAAGTGTAGGAAAGCAGTTGTTCAATGTTGTACGGTTATAGAATTGGGATAACACAAACAAATTCTGCCCAACAGACCAGATATGATGATGTTTGACAAACTTATTGATATTGCGACTCCTCTAAGTACACACAGATAATACCAATGAGTTTCAAGGAGTAAGTGGGTCTGAGAGAGAAGATGAAATTAATATGTAGACAGAGAAACTTCAGAGAAAAGTCAATTATCTTCTCGGTGACTGGCATACTTTGCATATACAAATTAAATATTATGAGCAACTGAGAATTAATTTTATACTAGAATCAATTCTGAATATTGTACTCTCACATACCTGTTATATAGTAGGGCATTTTTCATGACAAAAAAATGACTGAAATTGGCCATTTCTCTTATGTTAGAGTCTCTGAAGAACCAAGTTATACAGAAAGAAGAAGAAGGTAAAGACTGTGAAGAAAAAAGAGAAAAAAGTACTGCAGTTAAAAAAAAAAAGAAGGCCACATGTTTGTTGCTATGGTCTGAATGTCTGTACCCCCTCCTCAAAACTCCTGTGTTAAAATCCTAACTCCCAAAGTGAAAGCATTAGAAGGTGGGATCTTCAGACACTGATTCGGTCATGAGGGCACAACCTTCATGAATGGAATCAGTGCCCTTATAAAAAAGAGGCCTATGAAAGGTTTCCAATCCCTTTAACTTGCACACAGCAAGAAGGGGCCGTAATGAACAAGAAGGAAGGCTCTCATGCGACATTCAGTCTGCTAGCAACCTGATCTTGAACTGCCAGGCCTCCAGAACGCAGAGAAATAAATTTATCTTGTTTACTGGACCACTCAGTTTATGGAGTTTTTTTACAACAGCCCAAATGGACTAAGATACTGCATATGAAGTTTAAAAAGCACTTTTTCTCTCCAAAACCGCTATTGTTCCCTTTCATATAATATGTGATACTTAAAAACAGTTTGAAATGTCATAAAATGAATATGTGTAAACGCATTATTTGACTTAAAAACTAAAATGTTAACAATCCTGTTGCTTTTACATGAAGGTCTTCCTCATCTTACTCTCATCTTCCCACTATTCTGAGGTTTATGTTCATCATTCCCTTACTTTAAAAGATTAGTCTTAATGCGCATGTGTATAATATCAAAATACTCTATATTAACTCTTTCTTGTTAAGCTTTATAAAAATGGTATAATACTGAATAAAGTCTTTTATGACTTGATTTTATCAGTAAAAATGTTTTCAAGATTCATCCTCTTGTTGGACACAGCTATTGCTTATTCATTTTTATTGCTTTATAATATTCCAATGTGTGTATAGATCATAAATGATTTCTTTGTCAAATTAGACTGCTAGGGCTGTCACAACAAAATACTGCAGACTGGGTTGCATAGCAAACAGAAATTTATGTTCTTGCAGTTCTGAAAGCTGAAAGTCTATGATCAAGGTGCTGGCAGGATTGGTTTCTGGTGAGGATTTTTCTTGCTAGATTTCAGAAAGCTGTCCTCACTGTGTCCCTACACGGCCTTTCCTCTGGGCACAGCCCTGGTGTCTCTCTCTTCTTATAAGAACCAGCCCTGTTGGATTAGAGCCCTACCCACCTTATGACCTTTTTTAACTTTAATTCCTTCTTAAAGCCTCAATCTCCAATACAGTTACATTGAGTGATAGGGCTTCAACACATGGATTTTAGAAGGCACAATTGAATACGTAATACGTATTGTCCTCTTGAAGGAATTAGGGTTTGTCCCAGGTTTTTGCTCTGATAATCAATGCTTCTCTTAACATTCTTGTACATCATATCTCCTGGGACTAAAGAGCGAGGGTTTCTCTAATTCACATAACTGTGCATGGAACTGCTGGCCCACAGGCATGAAAAAGTTTAAATTCACAAACTGGTATCAAATAATTTTCCAACATGGTCGTTTCAAGTTTTAGTTCCACCACAAGAGTCTATGCATTCTCAAGGGTCCATGTCTTTATCACTAACAGTTGCTATCAAACATCCTAATCTTTTCTAAACTAATGAGCATAAAATGTATCTTGTGAAGGTCTGTAACATTATTTCCTAAATTACAAAGAATTTTTTATCATTTTTCATTTGTTTATTCCAATCTGTGTACTATTTTCCATAAACTTGCTATTTTATTATATTTTCCCTTTTTTCTGTAGTGTTGTTTCTCTTTTCAATCTGTTAGTATACATTTTGTATAAAAATTATTTGCTGATTATCATATTATTATCTTCTTAAATTTGTACCTTGTCATTTTACTCACACTTGGTGGACCAAAATTTTAAATTTTAATTCAGTCAAATTTATCAACTTTTTTTCCCTGAGTTCAGTACTTTTTGTATCATGTTCAAGAATTCTTCCTTGCCCTAAGGTAATAAATACATTCTTTGTATGTTGTATTTCTTAAGCCCTTTATTTCAACCCTACTGCAAAAGAGAAAAAACACTTAATTTCAGCTTTTACAAAATCCTCCCCTCATTTGTGTCACAAATATTTTAGATGAAGCATATAAATTGCTGGTTTGAATAATAAGTTCTTTTAGCCCACGTTATGGCACCTGATGGAGGAAATACTATGATAAACTGGATAAGGTCCTTGCTCTCAAGATGCTTAATGTCTAACTCAGGAAAGCAACTGGGTAGAAGCATATTGTTAGGGTTATAAATAAGAAGGCCCCAAATCCCAGAACTCTAATTACTTTTAAAGTGATTTAAATCTAAAATTTATTGGATTTGTACAATATGTAAAAAATAATCTGACTTATTTCTCCAAAAACCTTATGAGAATTTTCCTGTACTGTTGAATTTTTTAAATGGCAAAAACACTCTTTGTATCTTGGAAAGGTGACCTCACTTGCTCTGAAGGACCTGGCCAGCAAAGCTCATGTCAGGACTTGATCTAAAGCTGTCCGGTCCCTGAGGTCTTTCACAGTATTCCCTCTCTTCCTCCCTCTCCTCATTGAGAAGGGACCTAAAGCAGGTTAGGACATTAGAGAATTAACTAGGGCCATGACATTGGAAATAGGCCTTAAAAGATGGGAAGGTTTCAAGAGTCAGTGAAGAGGGTCTTCAGAATGGATTAAAGTCAGAGAGGTGGTAAGGTGCATGTCCAATTTTGAAGACAGCACCTTGTGACAAGTTGTCCTTTTTTTCAGAAGATGTTAGAATTATAGACACAGGAGTGAAAGGGAAAGGGATATCATTCCAATGACACTTCCATAGTCTACAGCAGTGGTCTCTAACCAAGGACCAGTTTTGTGGAAGACAATTTTTCCATGAACAGGGGTTAGGGGATGGTTTCGGGATAAAACTGTTCCACCTCAGATCATCAGGTATTGGATTCTCATAAGAAGTGTGTAACCTAGATCCCTCATATGTGCAGTTCACAATAGGGTTAACTCCTATGAGAATCTAATGCCCACCGATCTGACAGGGGGTGGAGCTCAGGCAGTAATGCTCGCTCACCAGCCACTCACCTTCTGCTACCCAGTTCCCAACAGGCCACGGACTGGTACCAGTCCTGGGTCCAGGGGTTGGGAACCCCTAGTTTATAGGGCCCCCCCAGGCTCCCTCAATTCTATTCTCTCAGCACTCTGCTCTACTTCATCTCCCTGGCCTCCTGGCTGCTCCTGAACAGGGTCAGCACACCCCTGCTTTAAGTACTGTGCACTTGCTTTTCACTTTTCCATGACTGCTCTTCCCCCTTGGCCTAGAATACATCCTCCTTCCTGTTGCTTGGGTACATACTGAAATATTACTATTGCAGAGACTTCTCCTAATTATCTCATCTAGAACAACAAATCCTCTCTCTCTCTATCCTATACTCTGCTTTATTCTTCTTCATAGAACTTCCCACTAGCCAAGATAGTGTTGTATCACTGTTTCCTAACTTATTCACCAGGCAAGAGCTTTGGATGACTTTTTATCCTTACCGTATCCCCAGTGCCTAGATTTTGTCTGGTACATAATGTATGATCCACAAATATTTGTTGAATAAATGAAATAAGAGAATGAATGATAAATGAATAACCGAATGAATAAATGATGGGCATGAAGGTACTATCAGAGGTTTTGAAGGTTGTGGTATGAACCATGGTTTTGTAAGCAGTCCGTGGCATAAATATAAAGAGGAATAGGAGACACAAGACAAAACAATCAGGAAGATCATTTATGAAGGGTTTAATAGTAGCTGGTAAGGGGGCTGAAGGGGGAGAGCCCAGTGGTTCACAGTCTCATTTCTGGTGCCAGGGTTCAAATCCCAGTACTAAGGCCTCCTAGCTGAGTAACTCTGGGAATGTCACTGAGACTTTGTTCCTTCCTCTTTGTCTGTATAGTGAAGATATATTATCAACTGATTCAGAGGACTGTTGGACAGCTTAAACGAAGTAACGCATTGATTAAATGATTCATAAATAAGTAGTGGCCATCAGTGATAATAAACAAATAAGCTAGGGCAATGTCAGCGGGAATTGAAGAAGAAAATGAGTAAAGAGACATTGAGTAGGAAGGACAAGAAGGCCTTGAGATCGCATTGAAATAAAATGCCTGAAAAAGACTCAGATTTCTGTTCTGCCTGTAGAGAATGACAATAACTTTAACTGAAATCCAGCATTCAGATAAGGAATTAGATCTTGAGTATGTCAGAAGGTAGAAATAGGAAGTAGCACAAAGAGTGGGCTTTGTTTTTCAATGTTTGAGTTGAGATGTATCCACTAATTTTACATGGAGATGTCTAACAACGATGGAAATATATATTAAAGGGTGATGAAAAACTTTAAAAAGTTATTTTTTTCTTTTCTACAAAAAGATTTACAATAGAATTTGCATAGCTTTCTTCCCTTTGTATTTGAAATATGCCTGACCTGGATGTTACTGTCTCTCTAAGTTGTATTACTCTAACAAGTATTTTGCAAATTCAGCAGCATTCTATGAGAAAGCTCAAAGTTTAATAGGTCAAATTATATGACCAGATACCTATTCCTAACCCTGTCCCTATGCCTGCTCCCAACCTTTCACTACTGAGGAACTGAATAAAGCCTCCTCAGGTGCCTGAAGACCTGATTTAAACGTATTACAGAGCCGAATAAAATAGACATGGAAGGATCCACCAAGAGGATATGACCATCCCTCCAATTTGCAAACCAGAAAGCTCTGGTTTACCACCCTGAATTTTAACCACACACATTCTTACTCTAGACAAAACAGCATGCTCATAGTCATTCAAAGAGCAAAAAAGGGATACTTAGAAATCTGTAATAAATGTATGTAAGTGAGACAGAAAATTAGAAAATACCCACCTGCCAGCAGCCCCATAAATTTTGGAGGAAATGCATTTTCTACTGGGGTGCTTTATCATAGGAATTGCAAATATTTATTAAAAGTATTAAAATAGTCAGAATGTTAAATGCTTCCTCCAGTGGTAAAATTTCACATTGCTATGTTAGAAGATGGGCTATTCTGATACAGCGTTTATTAAACTGACTTCATTTTATTAGTCTGTCATCTACAATAAATGGGCAGGTACCTTTAAAGCAAGATCTATTGTAAATAAAAGAGATGTGGGGGAGGAGCAGCATCTCATTGTGTGAATGTAGCATTGACTATGCAAGTACTTATCTTGTAACCTTTACCAAAGGATGCCACAAGATTTTTGTTGTTCTAATATATTTTTGTTGTTTGCTGGATTTTGTTTTCACATGAAAATCAAAAGTAGTGTTTGTTACTAATGCTCATGCTCTCTCAAGCAAGGTCCAATTGAAAGCTCTTTGAATGGTTAGTGCTTCATGGACTCTTAGATGTAATTACCAAACATATCCAAGTAAAGATGCTAAATGAACTCCAAACAAACTGAAGATAGAAGGAGGCAGATAAAATTACTGCACAAGGATAATAGAGATGACAGCCAGAGCACATCATTACTGAGTGGCACTATGTCGAAGGGTGACAGGATGAGCTGGACAGATTACCTCCCTAAGAGGCTTGTGGCTCGTGCAAGGCACTGACCTAATAAAGATCTTATGCCATCACCCAGAAAAGATAGAAAGAGCCTTTCCCATCATCAGACACTCTTCTTTGTAAGTCAGAATATTTTCCCCAAGTTCATCCCATGAAAATGCTGACAGTACTGAAGGAATCTAGGTTAGTTTCAACATAGGGTGGGGTGAAGTGGAGGGAAGGAGATGCAGGGCTTGTTGGAAGCCAAAGACTTCCTGGAATGAATAATTAAGAAGCCGTTAGTTTTCAATATGTGGTTAGAGTGACCTTTTTTTTTTTTCATTGGAATAGAAGCATTTTCAAGGGTAGGATAGTTGGCATTCTGTTTAAGGTATTATTCCAGATTAATTTATGTATTCATTGGATATTTTGGGGGGATCTCTCCTATAAACTAACCACTAATCTGAGTGATAAACATCAGAGGTGAACAACAGCAACCCAGCCACTGACCCAAAGATGTGACATTCTAGTGGAGAGCAGGTGGGTGTTTTACACAACAGTATATGATAGCTCAGGGGTAATGAGTGCTTTGAAGAAAAGAACAAAACAGGGTCACCGGGTAGAAAGTGACAGATGGGACCAGCAACATCAGCATCACCTGGGAACTTATTAGAAATACTAAATCTAAGGCCCCACCCAGTATACTGATCAGGATCCACACTTTAACAAAGCTCCAGGGCAATATACATAAGCTTTGAAGCTTGAGAGGCCCTAAAGTAGAAAACAGTCTAATTTAGAGTTGATATCTTTATGCATGAACTTGGCTAGTCCTCTCTCCAGTGCTGATAACATGGGAATGGGGTAGGTATGGGAGGGGATACCTCCAGCTCTGCCAGCTTCATGGTACACTTAGACTAAGAGTCCAGGGAGGAATTGTTTGTTTCATTTGACTGAAGAAAAAAAGGCATATCCGCTGCCCAAGGTGGTGTCATTTATATGATATTACACTTTCAGTTTCCTTAGAAAAAATGAGTCTCTTGGTTAAATAATAAAAATAATAATAAAAGTTTAAAATAAGTAATATTGGTTTTTAAAGAATAAAACAAATATTTTAATAAGCGAATTAAAAAAGCTGATTACTTACATTAAAATGAAGTAACACATATTGTACTTCACAGTAACATGCTATGTTCTCTGAAGTCATGTTTCTTTTGCAACTTAGCGTCTGTGCATCTCAAAACCTTTTAATTTAAATTGTGACTTTGCCCATTACTAAATGGGGGATTCGAGGGTAGCTAATTCAAATGTTCTGAAGTTCAATGTGTTCATCTGCTTTGTTTTTAGTAGTAAATGCAGAGACCTGCAATAGGCGTGCTCACGGAAAGATGGAGCCACTGTGGCTTTATCAAGGAGTTGCTCTGAACTGCTACTTCCTCTACCCCAGTCATAGTCCTGAATAATAAAGGTGGGGAATGTGAAGGACAGCAGGTGACATGTTGTAAGAAGAAGAACTTGCTGGCAATCAGCTGACTTAACTTAGTATCTGAGAGCTGTAATTACTGGGCACTGTGATTTGAGAAACCAAAGTCCATATGTTGGAACTTAAACTTCAAGGTAAGGGTATCAAAAGGTGAGACTTGATGAAGAGGGATAAGGTCACAAGGGCTCTGCCCTCATGAACGGCAATGATGTTCTAATACAAGGACTAGAGGGAACTAGCTAGACCTTATTGCCCTTCTGCCCTCTTGCCATACAATGACAAGGCCAGAAGGCCCTTGCCGACAATGAATCTGCTGGTATCTTGATCTTGGACTTTCCAGCCTCCAAAACTATGAGAAGTACATTTCTATTTGTTAGAAAATATTCAGTTTAAGGTATTTTGTTATAACATCAGAAATTGACTAAGGCAGAAACTGGTACTGAGAGTGGAATTTGTCTATAACAAATACATAAAGATGTGGAAGTGGCTTTGAAATTCAGTAGAGGGTAGAGGCTAGGCCTCAAAGAGTCTGTGCTTAGGGGACTCCAAACAAGAGGAGAGCTATAAAGAAAGGCTTAAACTTCTTTGAGATTACTTAACTGGTCATGATCAGGATGTGGGTAGAAATAGTCATGTACTGCATAACAACATTTCAGTTAACAATTAAGCATGTATACAACAGTGGTCATGTAATCTCCATTATAATGGAGCTAAAAAATTCCTATATTCCTATTTTCTAGTGATATTGTGCCATCATAACATTGTAGCAGAACACATTACTCATGTGTTTGTGGTGTAAACAAACCTACTGTGCTTCCAGTCATATAAAAGTATAGGGCATACAATTATGTACAGTACATAATACTCGATAATGATAATAAATAACTATATTGCTGGTTTGTATATTTGCCATACTATACTTTTTATTGTTATTTTAGAATGTACTCCTTTTACTGAAAATAAAAAAGTTAAATGTAAAACAATCTCAGGCAGGTCCTTCCGAAGGTATTCCAGAAGAAGACATTGTTATAATAAAAGATGACAGTTCCACGCATATTATTACCCCTACAGATTTTCCAGTCCAAGATATATAGCTAGAAAACAGTGATATTGATGATGCTGGCCATGTATAGGGCTAGGCTAATGTCTATGTTTATGTCCTATTTTTTAACATAAAAACTTAAAAAGTAAAAATAATAAATACATAAATAATAGAAGCAAACTTAGAGAATATACAGAAAGAAAATATTTGTGTACAGCTGTAAAATGTGCTTGTGTTTTAAGTTGTGTCATTTAAAATGAGTCAAAAATTAAAAACACCCAAAAGTTTATAGAGTAAAAATGTTACAGTATGCCAAGGTTAATTCGTTAGTATAGAAAGAAAAAATTTTAAATAAATTGAATGTAGTCTAAATATATCATATTTAGAAAGTCTACAGTGGTTTACAGTAATGTCCTAGGCCTTCGTATTCACTCACCTCTCATTCATTGACTCGCCCAAAGCAATTTCCAGTCCTAAAAGCTTATTCATGGTAAATGCCCTATACAGATGTACCATATTACCACATTTATACTGTATGTTTACCATACCTAGATATGTTTAGACAAACAAATACACACCATTATGTTACAATCACCTACAATATTCACAACAGTCACATGCTATACAGATTTATAGCCTAGAAGCAATAGGCTATATCATATACAGCCTTAGTGTATAGTAAGCTATACCATATAGGTTTGTGTAAGGGTACTCTATGATGTCCATACAATGGTGAAATTGCCCAACAATGCATTTCTCAGACAGTATCCCCATTGTTAAGTGATGCATGGCTGTATGGAAGGCAAAGGCAATTCTGACAGTCTTAAATGGAAATGAGAAACAAGGTACTGGAAACTGGAGAAAAGGCTATACTTGTTTTAAGGTGGCAAAGAAGTTAACTGAAGTGCTCATGTTCTGGTGTTTCCTGGAAGACAGAACTTAAGAGCAATGAACTAAGTTATCCGGCTAAAGAAATCTCTCAGGTATGTACTTAGGATTCTTCATTGCTTATTTCAACTGCTTACAGTAAAACAGAAGAGAGAAATTAAAGATACATTTACAATCAGGAGGGAAATAGAACATAAAGATTTGGAAAATTCTCAGCCCAGACATGTAAAGAATAAAAAAGGTATGCTCAAGAGAGAAAACCAAGGGCGTGTTCAAGGGAACCTTTGATAAGGAGATTAATGTGGATATTAGGAAGCCAGATGTTATTAATCAAGACAATGGAAAAATAATCCTGAAGGCATTCTGGAGACCTTTGAAGCTACCAATCATCATGGGCCTTTGAGGGCAGAATGGTTTCAAAGGAGAAGCTCAGGACACCCACGGGATCTTGGGACTCTCTGTCCAGAGCTGCCATGAGTTACTGCTCCCCACATTCCAGTGTAGCATTCCTTGGCCACGCTAGCTGTGGCAAAAGCCAGAACAGGTACAGCTTGAGCTGTCCCTTTGGAAAATACAAGCAGTAAACCTTGTTGGTGTCCACAGGGTGTAACTCTGCAGGTGCTCAGATTGCAAAACCTGTGGAGGCATGGCTACCTCCACCAAGATGTTAAAGAATGCATTGGAGAGCCTTGGAGCCCAGGCAGAGTACTACCACTTGTTTAGGGCCTGCAGAGAGCCTCCACTTGCTCAATGCCTATCAAAGCTGTAAGGATGGGGCCACCTCAAGTCTCCATAACTGAAGAGCCTCCAGTATGCAGTGCTAGTCTGAGAGAGCTGAAGGCACCTGACTCCAACTTCTGATAGCGTCTGCATGGGATTGTACCCAGCAAAGCAACAAGGGAAAAGCCCCCCAAAATCCTGCAGACCCCTGCCCCAATGTCAGAAGGGAAGACATGAGTTGAAGAAGATTATTCTCAAGTCTCAAGATTTAATGTTGGTTGCATTGACGATTTTGAACTTAATTGGGAACTGACTCTTTCTTTCTTCTTTCCCATGTCTCCCTTTTGGAATAAGAATGTTTATCCTATGCCTGTCCCATTATTGTACTTTGGAAGCACATAGTTTGTTTAATTTCACAGGCTCACAGCTAGAGAGAAATTTGCCTCAGGATGAATCATGCTTTGAGTCTCACCCATATCTGATTTAGATGGTATTTAGATGAGACTTTGGAGTTAGACTTTAAAATGGATGCTGCAATAAATTTAGACTTTGAGGGCTATTGGGATAAAATAAAGGTATTTTGTATGTAAAAAGCACATAAACTTTTAGAGTCAGGGGCAAAATGTTATAATATCAATCTGTGTCCCTCCAAATTTATATGTTGAACTTAAACCTTAAGGCGATGGAGTGAAAAGGTGGGACCTTTGGGAAGTGATTAGGTCATGAGGCCTCTGCCCTGGTAAACGGTATTAGCGCCCTTATTAAAGGGCTGGAGGGAACTAGCCAGGCCCTTGTATTCTTCTGCCCTTCCACCATGTGAAGACGCAGCAAGAAGATCCTCACCAGACACAAATCTGCTGGCACCTTGATCTTAGACTTCTCAGCCTCTAGAACTGTAGAAATATATATTTCTTTTCTTTATAAATTACCAAATCTCATATTCTTAAAATAACTACAGGAATGAACTAAGGTATTGTGTGAACTTAAAAGGACCCACTGACCTCTGCAGTTTTCTTCCTGGTAAAATGAAAAGATTGAAATGTGTCATTGTTTGGCTCTAAAGTGCCAAATTCACTGTTTTAGAAGACCAAACACTGCATGTTCTCACTCGTAAATGGGTGTTGAACAATGAGAACACATGGACGTAGGGAGGGGAAAATCACACACTGGGGCCTGTCGGGGGGTAGGGGAGCTAGGGGAGGGACAGCAGGGGGTGAGGGGATTTAGGAGGGAGAACATTAGGAGAAATACCTAATGTAGATGACGGGAGGGATGGATGCAGCAAACCACCATGGCATGTGTACACCTATGTAACAATCCTGCATGATTAGCACATGTACCCCAGAACTTAAAAAAAAGGGAAAAAAATTATCTCATTTATTTACAAATAGTTTTGTTGTAGATACTGTTTACTATCCATATCAGCAATATTCCTTTAGGCAAGCCTTCCATCACAGCTGGGGTAGCCATGGAACTCCATCCTAGTCAATGTGTTCTAAGCAGGAATCTGCTATTGCTCTTTTCCCCTTCCTCCTTCTCCTGGTCTGGATCACAAGGAATTCTTGTAGATGCTGCATCACTAAGATGCTGTTAAGCTACAGTACCAGTCCTGGATGATCTGTCACTGTATCTCTAGTCATATGAGACTAACAAATCTCCTTCTGTTTGGTTTAGACACCGTAACTGAGTTTCTATATAATCCAAATTGAGGCCAGAATTAGCTGTTTTCAGGCATTATTCTAAGTTCTGGGACTTCTGCAGTTATATTTCAGTGTTGGCCAATCTGTTGCCGAAATTGCTTCAGTCTTTTAACCAGAAAATGTTAGAAATAATGTCTTCTCAAAGCTCAATAAAGTAAAGGCTTCTACCTAAACTAAGATTACCAAAATACTAAAAAATCTGTGTTAATTTTCCCTTATGACAAAAGTAATGTCAATCTCTGTCTGAACACGTGTGCTGGTTGAGGTTTCGTGTAACCCCTTAGACTACATGCTGTTGTCATGGCACAAAAAATGAAGAAAAAAGCAGCCTCTACCCATGAATGCCCCAAAGAAGCATTCTACAGTGTGATTCTTAGATGAGAAAAAATTTGGGTCTGCAAAAAATTTCAATGGAGAAATAGATGACAATACAGGGAAATATTTTGTTATGTTGAAAAATGAGAATATTTCAGTAAAAATCTTTTGAAAAGTTAGGAATAAGAGCTGTGTGTGTGTGTGTGTGTGTGTGTATGTGTGTGCTTTGAGAGGGCTACTGAAACACATCCAGAGGGATGGAATAGACGCAGGAAAAGAAGAAAAGGAAGGACAAAAAAAAGGAAGGAAGGAAGAAAGGAAGGCTGGAAGGAAGGAAGGAGGAAATGGAGGATGTAGGAGAAAGAAATTAGGAGGAGATAGAAGGAAACTAACAGGGCAAAGGAGAGTGAGAAAATGATCTACATGTGCTTGATAACTTGCTGTTGTAAACACATGCATTTGTGAGCTTCTTTCAAACTATTTTCACCACCACTCTAAAGAGATCAATGCTATTATCTCTCTTCTGAAGTTAAGGAAACAAGCTTAGGGATAGAAAACTTGGCTATGATCACCCGTAGGATCCAAACTCAGGACTATGGGACTATAGGACTCCAAAGCCCAGAAATTCTCCCAGAAATTCTACAGAACTCTTTATGAAATCAAAATAAGGGACCTAGCCAAGAATCTCTGAAAATGAGTTACTTTATTAAACATATCTGTATTGAATATCTATAAAATGCCCAGAGATAAACCCATGTGTAGGAGTGGGGAGAAATAAACCCTCTGCTTTAATATGCTCAGTTATGGGGAACAGATAAACAGGGTATGTCTGAAGTGAAGATTGCTCTTTATATGTGGAGGTTGAGAAGAATTCAATGATAGGGCAGAATTTGAGCAGAGACATAAAATAAATAAGAAAAACTGAGCTATGAGGAATCCTGAGAAGAATATTTCAAGGAGGTACAATAATAAAAGCAGAAGCCTGTGGCTTTTAATAACTTAAGATAACAGGGTAGCAGAAAAATAAAAGCCTATCCCTAAGAGTAATTGTTATGCACAAGGAGTGATCAGTTCAGTTACATGGCTAGTCAGTGGTGGAAGCACTTTCTGGGAAACACTACAAAATGTACAAAGTATATAAAATGCTCTAAGAATAACTGAGCTGGAGAGGGAAAGACTGGGTCAGAGAAGTTGTCACAAACAGTATTTGCTTAAGTCTTAGGGGTCTGCCAGTGAACCAAGCTTCTGTTGTCTCCAGAGAACTACAGAGAAAAAATACAAAGTAGAGTTATCCACTAGAATGTGAGGCTGGTATTGGGTCAGGTCATATTTTGTGTTTTTGTTCCATTTCCTGCTTGAAGGTTTCCATATTGTGGTAAATCTGTGTGTGGCTGTAATGGGGGCTTCCATCTGTGATCCTGGAAGAGACAGGTCCCCAAGCATAAGCCTGGTCACTCAATGTCTTGGGAGGAAAGTCAATTCAGACCCTGGACAGAAGGACATCCATATAGCACAACAGATAATCTTCTCAAGACCAGCTGCTGCTTGCTTTTTGGACATGGAATAGGACCCAAATTACTGAATCTGGGACCAGCTCTGTCCTGGGTGCCACATATTGTTTTCCCTCCTGGCAAGAGCAATTCAGTGCAGCCTTTTCTGCAAGATGTGCACCAGTGTGACACAACAAAAGAGCAGGCCCATCAGTGTGAACCTGGGTTTTTGGTAACTAGAGAAAAGCCCCTGTCAAAATTGCTCTTAATAGTCTGAATCAAATTCCAAGAAGCTTACTTTCTGATTTTAATGTTTTCTATATTTTCTCGCACCCCTTTCTCCTTGTAATGTGACTCCACCGTAGACCATTTTCCAGAGGTAAGCTCCTTGAGACAAAGTACCACTGCTGATTCTTCTCAGCATCCCCAAGGGTTAGCAGAAAGTCAGGCACGTAATAGGTACTCAGTGTGTTCACTGAAAGAATTAAAACGTGCTTTGAGGGTCAAATCAACCTGGGTTTATTTGACTTTGTCAAAAACTGAATCATAAACATTTCGCAGGACCCTGAGTGCTAGTTAGATTTTGAAATCTAGTAAAAAAAAAAAAAAAAAAAAAATATATATATATATATATATATATATATGAAGTGATGGGCATTTTGGGGGGAATTCAAAGAAGAACAAGACAGGATTTTAGGAAGAGAACTTTGCAAGGAGAGAGTCAAAACAGAAGCATATGAGGATGCAAATGGAAAAGCTTAATTTGAATAATGGTTCCAGCACAACAGAAGAACGTCACCAGGCAGGTCACCTTCCATTGCCAAGTGAATAGAAAAATAATAAGTGTTAGAGAAGTTTGGAGGAGGAAGATTTTGGTCTTCTTGGATGGTCAGAAAAAGACACAGGGATGGGTGGTGGGGGAGAAATACGTGACCCGGCTCTTGGAGGAATGAGTAAGATTTCTGTAGCTCGAAGGGAGAAGACAGGGATAGAACTAGCTTAAGCAAAAGTACAGAGGAGACAGCGTTTATCTGTAGAAACTGTACATCGGAGAACAAAGCAGTGTGGTTAGAGCAGTGTGTCCACACAAGGGAGATTCGTGGGAGAGAATGGGAACATGAAGGTGGGAACCATATTGCCAAGGACCTCGAAGGGCCGTCTAAAACATTTTTCTTAAACAAACTTTGAGGAGGTCATAGGCCTTTGTCTTGACAGTGGAAGAAATCTAAAAAGAAACATATGCATGGCATGATTTCACTTGAAGCCTGATTTAGAAACGTGTTATCTAGTTTGCCTCTGCTGCTGCTTTTCCTAATTTCCTCACTGCACAAAGAAAATAAATAAATAAGTGTACTATAGTCTTATTTATCCTTCTTTGGACATTTCTTTACTAGGCAGATGGTCAATTAAGAGCACTAAACAATGACACTGTTTTCTCTGTAAACATTTTTTTTCTAATAGCCTAACAAATGTAAGTCTGTGCTGCCATACTGCTGAATACCATCTTGACTTTCTAATTACAAAGAACTGTGTCTTGATAGTTACAATTACAGCTGTAACAATGATGCTGGGCCCTGAACAATACTGTTAGAGGCAAAGTGCTTATCTGAATATTCACAAATAAAGTCTTCAACTTATGCCAGAGGTGTAGATAGAGGTTAAACAATTGGGAAGGGGGGAAAAAGGTTGAAAACACTGGTTTAATGCTACAGATGTGAATTTGAATCCAATTACTCTGAAATTTAAAAAGAAAACTTGAAAAGGTACTGTTTTCTTTTGTTTTGTTAATCAATAGCTTAAGGGGTGGTTCAACTTAGCACACTAATACCTCTAATTTTGATGTTTGGATATACTCCAGTATTTTCAAAGCATACTATCTTTTTAACAAAGTGGGTTTTTATAAAGTGCAAATGAATTTCTCTACATTAAAAGAAAAGGTAACCATTTTTCAATCAGCTAACCCATACATTAAATAATATATAATTTTTGAGCAGCTAGTTGACCTATCTAGTGCTATTTTAGAGAAGACAATATAGCACAGTGATTAAGCTCCCTAGGGCTTTGAAGTCAGATGGTCAGGCATCAAAAACTCTTTTCTCTCTCAATTTTCTCATCTGCAAAATGGTGATAATAATGGCACCTACTTATATAACTATTACCACTGGATTGTAATGAAGTTCAAATGAGTAGATATAAAACATGAAATAAGGTGTCTGCTTTAGTGAGCATTTAAAAGAGCACAGCCAGTGTTGTCATCAAGGAAAGGCACACTTTAGAATGAGCTTTTCAAACTCCAGAATAGGAAGACAAATGCAAGATGTCTTGTAAGAGGTCACCTATGTTGAAGAACACCAAGGGTCATTCAGTGTCTCTGTGTGTGGTCATGTTCATAAAGAGAATGCTCTCCTATAACTTATGAACAAAGTTATATATAATTAGGCCAATTCAGAATTGTACTTTTCCATTCACCACATTTTAAAATTTCAATAGGGAATTTTCTTTCCAGCTCAGGGATGAGAGCTAAGATTGGGATTTAGCAGTGCTAATTATACATTGTTTTCTTCAAAAATTATCTACAATCTATGATAGTATGAAGATATCAATTGGCCTGAAAAATGTAGGAACAGCCACATTCTCAGCCCCAGGTGGAGTAAAAACGTGATTATTTATTAGCCTCACTGTGAAGTTAAAATAATATTAAGATTAATGTATGCTTAATTGTATATGGTGTATGTAATATGTACATGCCATGGCTAAGCCCTTTACATGAAAAAAATTCTTTAGGTATAAAGACCATAGATTTTTAAATCCCATGAGCAAACTAATAATGTAAAAACATACAAAGGCTTCGAAGCAACTAGACAAAGACCTATTATGTATGTTAAATACTAAATATTTAGTTCCAGGTTTGGCTGTTCTCAGTCACATTGTAAGGAAGACTGCTCCCTACTAATCATGTCCAGTTCACCTGCGCACAGCTGTCACAATGATCTTCATAAGTGCCAATCTAATTACATTATCTTTTCTATGAAAGCCTTCACCAGCTTTCTTATTTGTACAGGATAAAGGCCAAGTTCTTTAGCTTGGCACACTCGAGCCCTGTGACCTAATCCTCATCTTACCTCTGAACATGCCTGCCTCACCGTCTCCTTTCAAGCTGAGAGAATCGCAGTTCCATGAATAGGCCCTGCTGCTTCACACCTTCTTGCCTTTGTCCCTGCTTTCCCTGCTGCCCAGAACAGAGGACAAACATCATTTTCTTTATAGACCCGCCTTGAGCCCACCAGGTGGCACAGTCCACACTGTCAGCATGTGTTCCCCAACTTCTCTCAATGCATCTGAGCCCTGGTATTGCACAATTTATTTTCTTGGTTTTCTTCCTTGATTAGACTTTTAAACTCCTATAGAATAGAGAGTCTTCTTAATGGCTATTTTATTTCTAGCATGTAGGTCCATGCAAATAAGTATGTACTCCCTGAATGTTGAGTGAATGTAGGAGATTGGAAAGAAATGTGTTTAAAAGGGTCCCAGAAGACTAGAGAAACCCCACCCAACCTGATTTCACAGTCAGTCTGAAAGAAATGTAAATCAGTGGAGCCAACACACTTTCCCTGCTTATCTAAAATAAGCATTTAGAGTACTAACCTTCTGTCTGCCCCTCCTTTCCTCCAAATGATTTAAAGACCTGAAGGTGAATGCTCAGGACATATGTTTTAGCATTTGATTGGATAAAAAAACAGAGACTAATCATTATCTTTGAGATGTTAATTTTGCATGGGGGGAGGGGATTTTATTCAGTTAGCTGGAGAACTCTCTTTTCTGATTAGTGTTTGAAGTAGCAGTAGTATTTATTTCCTTAGGTATGTCATTGTAAACTCCTGCCAGATCAAGATCTGTGTCTACTCCATTTGGGTCTGAATCCACCCATGTGTTCCACGCCCAAGAGGTATTTGTCAAATTAATGGGTGGGTTAGGCCACTCCTTACTGAGAGGAGGAAGAAAAATAACCTGTAGAGTGGTGGGGGGGGGGTAGTTCAGATTCTTTTTAGGCAGAGAATAATCTTAGCTCTTCACACTTTCCAAATTTAGAACAAAAATAGAACTCCATGGGGAGAAAAAACTAACTCTGAGGTTTTTATTCTAGTAACTGAGGGTAGGTGGTGGTATCTACCAAGATGGAAGGCTAGAGAAGAATGATGTGGATTCCGTTAAATGTGGCCATGTTGATTCTGAAAACTTGATTAGACATTCAAGGGAGAGATGGGGTACTCAGCTGAAGACATAAATCCAGGGCTCAAAGGAGAGGTCAGTGTCCAGGTTAGCGCTGTGAACTGGGGAGTCAACAGCATGGCATTTGCAGCACGGGACTGGGTGTGACGCCATAGGGTATGCATGCAGTCAGAGGAGATGGGTAAGACTGGGAGCTGGAGCCTTCTAATCTTTAGAGATTGAGAAGAAGGGAGAACAATCCAGCAGAGGGATCTTCTCCCATTTCCATATTACAAAGATCCTTCTGGCTTCCCAAAGTTTTAGTTAAGAATTCCAAATCTCTCAGTAATGATTGTTAAACATTCATTTTCCCTAGAACAATTCTCTTTAGCTTGGCTTGCCGTCACAAGACAATCAGGGCACTTACATACTGTAAGTCTCTTTTCTTTTTGATTCCATTCCATCCCGTGCACCATCTCTAGATCAACCCTTCCAAAACAGCACATGTATAATAAGAACAGCTGCAACCGATACGCTATATGTTATTTACCTCCAACTCATGCACACAGTAGGGACTTAGTAGTTTGTGATGTGGCTTGGAATTTGATTACTTTCCTAAATGCTTTCTTAAATCTCTTCTTCCCTATTGATTAGTAAGATTTATTTCTCTTCTCCTCTGCCTAGCTATTTTTAAATATTATAAGAGACCAGTATCTCTAGATAGTGTGTGAAAGCATTTTAATACTTTAATAATTCCATATAATTCCAAATGATCAATTTCCTCCCATACTTTACAATAAATAATAAGCACATAGATGAAAAATACGTGTTTCGTATCCAAGGGAAGAGCTATTAAGTATTACCACAAGATGGAGAACAGTTTTATCTTAAGTCAGCCACATAAATACCCACTAATTTTTTAAATGATTTTATTTGGTTGATGGAGTATTACATCTCCAAATTACATAGTTTAGATTTTCCATTACACGCTCCTTATAGATCATATGCATATTCACAAAGTTATACAGAAGATTCTACGATGGGAAGGAGCCAATTTTCATTTTCTCTGTTCTTGTCTGAAGAACCAAAACTGTTAAAGGGATAAAGCACTCAGAAGTGCCTGTTTCAGGTTAATTGTCTCAAATTGCTCATTTAAAGCACCATTATAGTACAGCAAAGCAAAGCCAGTTAATCTACTCTGAAGCTTCCCTTTTTTATGACCATAGCTACATTTGGTGAAATGGCACCTTTGGCAAACACCCAAATTGGATAAAATTGCCATTTTTCTTGGAACCTATAAAGAATAACACATGTTTTGAAATCACTTCATATCATGCAGCTCTAAATGGTAAGCTGCATATTCGTCTTGCTCTGGAATTCACTGTCTTTGGTATTTTCTGATTTGACTCTAGATTTTGTTTACTAAATTTCCTATTAATTTGCTTTGCTGATATGAGTAAATGATGTGCTTTTGCACACAATACCAGGTAAGAGTTGGGAGGAAGGGTGCAGAGGAAACTAGCAAGAAGAATTGTGGCAATATTTTTAAACATCACAACTATATAAAAAATGATGTGTCCCTGCATTGACACTTGTGCACAACTTTCAGCTGATGGTACCTTTATTATTGGAAACACTGTAGTTTGAGAGCCTCTTCAATGTCGACATAACTAGCAGGTGCCGCGATCATAATGGTAAAAACATTCACTTATTAATCAGCGCACATAATTCCTCTCTAATGCTGTCAATTTAAGATGGCAACCTGATTTTCTTTTTTTTTTTTTTTTTTGGAGTGGGGAGGAGGGTCAACAATTTAATGAATCTCGTCTGCATTTTAATTCCAACCTAATAATCTGCCTCCGGCTCTTTTCCCTCCCTCACTCTGAGAACATTTCTCAGGATCCTGCTATTAAGCACAATGGGATATTTACCTCCTTACCTCAGTTACACGTTAAGATAGGGGAAACAGCCAGATAACCAGACCCCCAATCCAAGTAGAACTAATGTTAACCTGTCACCCACCCTCGCTGGCATCATCCTTAAATTCCCTTCTCTACATTAGTACATATAGAATCTCCTCATTCCCAGATTCTGACACTGTAGTGCTTTTCGGGTTTCTTTTATTAAACACCACTGGGACCCAGAGTCAGAAATATGCAGTATGTTGACATAGTTAAAATAAATAAATACAACCCATTGCCAGAAATATTAAAAAATTCATCTAAATATGCTCCTGTCAGAGATGATTTGTTTACATCCAAACAGGGAAGACTGACGGCTTCAGGATAGACTGCGTAGAGAGTCTTCATCGATTCATTCATTCCTTCATTCATTCATGGCCTCATTCATTTCCTTATAAAAAAGCAACCCACCATCCCTTGCTCACCATGTCAAATGTAAACAGAATAGACTTTGTTATTAGGAGAGATGTGACTCCAAGTGTCTGAGCTGCAGAGTGACAGCCGGCTCCTCTCTGAATTTCAGGCAGCCTCTGTCACTTGCCTTGACAATGAAGGAAGTTAATATATTCATGACATTACCACACATGCATTCGCAATGCACAGCATATTGTATTGTTTACCCCTGTTCTTTTGTACTACTGCATGTAGTAATTTGCCTTCTAGCAACAGAAAAATTCCTCAACTTAAAATTTTACCCTCATTTTACTTACCCTTAATAGAAAAACCACTGCTTCCTGGCCCATCCATGGTTGGCAACACCACCTTTCTGCGGCATTGCAAACAGATAAATGTCAGATTTTACATTTTGATCAGATGTGTCTACAGTCATTTCCTATACATATTCCTCACCTTCTGCCTCCCATGCCTTCCTTCAGCAGGCATTGCTGCCCTTCCTGTGTGCTCTTAGCACATTTGGCACTAGGTGGCCAGCTGTTTGAGGAGAGAGAATGCAGTGAGAGGAGAAGCGTGCCAAGGACTAGCTATCATTGCCTAACAATAAGGTCAATGCTGGTAAAAGTGAAGGGTACCATGAAGGGCCGCACTTTTACACAGCATGCCCAGGGTGCTTATTGTTTTTATCCACAGTAACTCGTCCTTTGGTTTATTTATCACTCCCAGTGAACTGGATGCATTCCCCAACATGCATAGATCACCACCATTCATTTAAAACCATTTTAAAATAAATTTGTTAATAGGGCATGGATTACTCAGCCTCTTAGGCCTAACTTATTTATTCTTACAGGGTGCAACTTGTGATAATGTCGAATGTTTAAACAGATGGTTTTTTTTTTTTTTTTTTTTTTTAATTATGATGAGAACTGGATAGAGGGAGTTATTCTCAGATATTGCACTATTGTTTTTCAGAATTTTTCTGTTGGGGTACCAGAACTGAAACATGCTTTGATGGCTTAGGGCAACTTTATGGAGATGGCTGGAGGAGGCAAGCAGTCTGAGTTAGCAAGACACAATGGCTGTTTCATTTTCCTCGCAGTGATGAGCTGTCTGCATTCCTATGCATGTCACAAAATTCCTGGGCTGAGAGAGGCTGTGAGGGGTCACTCAGCCCAACGCCCTGCCTTTCACTAGAATCATTTCTAAAACACCCTATGTTAAGAGTCTTCAAGACAACCTATGCCCCTCAGTCCAACTGAATGTTGAAACCCTTTCTTAGAGTAGGCATGATCTCGTCTGCAATTTAAAAGCATCTCCTGTTCTGTTAGGGAAAAAGCATTTGGTGGCTGGCTCTTTATATTCAAACCCTTTCACACTTAAGAATTATAATTGAGTTACATTCTCTGAGATTCTGCTGCTCTTACAGTAGACTCTATAATTCAATGTTTACTTTTGAAACCTCCTGGTTTCTTTGTACTAGTTCTTTATTGTTTTATCTGTGTACGTCTACCCAATTAACTTATTAGCTCACATTCAGCAATAACTTTTATAAACTCTTATTAAGAATAAAATAGAGGCTCTAGAGCAGTGGTTCTCAACCTTGGTTGCATATTACCATCACTTGGAAAGATATTTTGAAATATCGATGCCTGGGCTGCAACCCCAGAGATTCTATTTTAAATGGCCTAGGGTACAATGGGATATGGTAATTTATTAAAAGCTCCCCCACGTGACTCTACTGTACAGCCAGGATCAAGTCTGATCTTGACAAGATTGCTTAACATCTCTAAGCCTTGATTTCGTTATGCAAGAAATGGAGATAATACAGCAACCACCTATTTCCTGGAGGATGAAAAGAGTTCATGTATGTAAAAGCCTTATGCACAATACCTGGGCCAGAATATATGCTCGTAATACTAATGTTAGTTAGTATCAGTATGGTTCAGGTCATTATTATTATTTGACCTAACATACTTCACATGTTATTGGAAAACTAAAAGGCACTTAGTAAATGCATGTTGACTAACAGCCTCAGGTCGTTCTGCCAATTAATTCACATGTACAAGGAGAAAAATTAGGCATATTAAGTAAGTATCCAAATAATTCAAGTCAAAATATAATTTATCCTAAATATCGAAATTCTTGAGAAATATATGTTTTGGGAATTTATGTAGGTAATTGTGTCTGTTCACAATTTCTTTGTGCGTACGGAATAAATGAATTGACTGTGGCCTGGAAGATTTCGAGTGGACAAATAAAAAGATAATAATACTGAAGAGTAAGGTATAAATACAAAGAATTACAAAATGCTCAGGACAATATGATGTTGCTCTCAAGAAAATTTTGGAGTTATAATGGTGACAAGATCATCATTAGAATAACAACAACAACAACAACTTCCTATATAAAATATCTTATTTCACCGTAGTAGACAAAGCTTACGAGTTATCTGAGAAATCTAGCCACCACCATCTCCCTGTTTTACGGATGAGCCAGCTAAGGCCAACAAATGTGAAATGATTTGGCTACAAATAGCTATAATCCAAGGTATAATAAATTAGAACCAAACTGAAACTTGTAAGAGAAAAAGAACCAAAGGAATAAGCAAAACGAGAGACCTGGTTGACTCAAGCATAATGTGTATTAGAAGGGCAATGGGTGATAAGATTGGAATGGAAGTTTGGGATCAAATGTTAAAAGACCTTGAATGATAAGCATGGCAGAGATCTTAGAAGAGTTACAGTATGGGCTAATCCTAAAGTGGAAGTTTCTTTAAATAGGTTATAAAACAGCTTCAAAACCAATATTGATACAAAAGTAATTTAAATTACCACCATAAAAAAAAAAAGAATTCAACAGTCTTTAAAAGACGACAAGAACATTCATTTACTGAAAAAAGTTAATAATGATTTTCAGAATTCAATTTTTAAAAAATCACTAAACATGTAAATAAGTAGGAAAATGTGACCAGTAATCAGATAGAAAATCATTCAATAGAAACAAGATCTAGTAATTACAGAAATGATGAAAATATCAGATAAATATTTTAAAAGAGATTTCTGAATATATTTTAGTCTTTAAAGGAAACTACGATCATAATGAAAAAAAGTAGAAGATTCATGAACTCCCTCCTTATCTGTGGGGGACACATTCCAAGACCCTCAATGGATGCATGAAAATATGGATAGTACTGAAAATTATATACACTATTTTTTTCTATACATGCATATTCATGACAAAGTTTAATTTACAAACTGGGCACAGTAAGAGATTAATAATAATAATAAAATAATTTAAATAATATACTGTAATAAAAGTTATGTGAATGTGATCTTTCTCCCTCCCTCTCTCAAAATATCTGATTTCACTGTACTTGCCCATCTTCTTGGGATGATTTGAGATGATAAAAAGATTTACATGCTGAGATGAAGTGAGGTGAATAACCTAGGCACTGTGACTTAGTGTTATGCTACTACTGACCATGAACGTGAGCACGGCAATACTACAAAAGTTAATACAACAAAACCAAGATTGCTATTAAGTGATTAAAAGGCAGGTAGTATATATATTATAGAAACACTGGACAGGGATGATTCATACTCTAGGCTGGACAAAGCAAGAAAGCTCAAGATTTCATCAAGCTATTCAGAACTGTGCACAATTGAAAACTTACAAATTCTGTATTTCAAAGTTCCATGTAATATTTCGGATAACAATTGACTGAAGGTAACTGAAACCAGGGAAAGTGAAACTGCTGATAAGGGTGACTACTGTATAAGAAAAGCAAAAAAAAAAAAAAAAAAAAAAACCAAAAAACAAAAAAAAAAAAAAAAAAAAAAAAAAAAAAAAAAAAAAAAATTAATATTTGGTATACAAAATTCTCTAGATTATCTTAACAGCAGATTAATCACTGAGGAAGAAATTAGTGAATTTGATGAAATAGCAATAAAAACACTAAACCTAAAAGAAAAAATAACTGAGCGAAACATTTAAAGTAAAATTACTGATCTGTGGGTCATTTTAGAGCATTCTAAAATAAGTAGTATCGGAGTCTCAAAATGAAGATCAGAAAAAT
Organism: Cebus imitator; assembly: GCF_001604975.1. Taxonomy (NCBI): domain Eukaryota; kingdom Metazoa; phylum Chordata; class Mammalia; order Primates; family Cebidae; genus Cebus; species Cebus imitator. The sequence continues at coordinate 2,195,795 of NW_016107490.1, forward strand.
ATTAAAGAAATAATAATAGAAAAGTGTCCAAAAATTGATGTTAACAATATAAATTGAAAGTTCTAACCCTGCATTACAACATCAAGAAAGATAAACACAGTTAAAATCATGCCGAGACCAAACATTGTAACCAAATGTAGCATATCTTAGAGATATTGCAAGTTTGTTTTCAGACCACTGCAATGTGTATCATAATAAAGCAATTCACATGAAATTTTTGGTTTTGGTTTCCCAGTGTGTATAAAAGTTATGTTTACAATATACTGTATTCTATTGAGTGTGCAAAAGCAATATGTGTGAAAATTAACATATATATCTTAATTGAAAATGCTTTATTGCTAAAAAAGGCTAATGATCATCTAAGTCTTCAGCAAGTCATAATCTTTTTGCTGAAGGAGGGTCTTGCCTGGATGTTGATGTTTGCTAACTAATTGGGTAGTGGTTATTTAAGGTTAAGGTGGCTATGGCAATTTTCTTAAAATAAGGTAACAATGAAGTTTACCACATCGATTGACTCCTCCTTTCATAAAAGATTTTGCCACAGTATGCAGTCCTGTTTGACAGGATTTTACCCACAGTAGAATTTCTTTCAAAATTGGAGTTAATCTTTGCAAGCTCTGCTGCTGTTTTATCAACAAAGTTTATGATATATTCTAAATCATGTGTTTGTCTTTTCTACACTGTTTGCAGTATCTTCACCAGGAGTAGTTTCCATCTTTAAAATCCACTTCTTTTGTTCATTCATAAGAAGCAACTCCTCATCCACTCAAGCTTTATCATGAAATTGGAGAAATTCAGTCACATCTTCAGACCTCACTCCCAATTTGAATTCTCTTGCTATTTCTACCACATCTGCAATTATTTTCTTTGATGAAGTCTTAAACCCCTAAAAGTCATCCATTAGGGTAGGAACCAACTTATTCCAAACTCCTGTTGATGTTGATATATAGGACCCCTCCCATGAATCACAGGTGTTTGAAATAACATCCTGGATCCATGAGCTCCAGAATAGATGTGTAGTACTATTATCAGGCATGAAATCAACATTAACTTCTTGTACCTCTCTATCGGGGTCTTCAGTGACTGGGTGCCATTGTGAAAATTGAAAGGAATCTTTTTTTTTCTGAGAAGTAGGTCTCAAACATGGGCTTAAAATATCCCATAAACCATGCTGTAAACAGAAGTGCTGTCATCCAGGTTTTGTTGTTCTACTTATAGAGCACATGCAGAGTAGATTTAGCATCATTCTGAAGGGCTCTGGGATTTTCAGGGCAGTAAATGAGCACTGGCTTCAATTTAAAATCACCAGTTGTATTAGCCCCTAACAAGTGAGCAAGGCTGTGGTTTGAAGCTTTGAAGCCAGGCATTGACTTCTCCTCTGCACCTCTGAAAGTCCCAGATGACATCTTCTTCTAATAGGAGGCCCTTTGCCCAGATTAAAAACCTGTTATTTAGTGTAGCCACCTTCATCAATGACCCTAGCTGGATTTCCTGGATAACTTACTGCAGCATCTACAGCAGTCCTTGCCAGTTCACCTTGTACTTTTATGTTATAAAGGTGACTTCTTTCCTTAAGCCCCATGAACCAACCTCTGCTGGCTTTACACTTCTCTTCTGCAGCTCTCACCTCTCACAGTCTTCATAGAATTGAAGAAAGTTAGGGCCTTGCTCTGGATTAGGCTTTGGCTTAAGAGAATGTTGTGGCTGGTTTGGTCTTCTAGCCAGACCACTCAAACTTTCTATTTATCAGTAATAAGGTTGTATCACTCTCATTATTTGAATGCTCACTACAGTAGCACTATTAATTTCCCTTAAGAACTTTTTGTTTGCATTCACAACTTGGCTGACAGTTTGGCACAAGAGGCCTAGCTTTAGGCCTATTTGGGCTTGGACATGTATTCCTCATTAAATCAGTTCTGAGTTAAAGGGAGAGACATGTGACTCTTTCTTTCACTTGAATACTTAGAGATTATTGTAGGATTATTAACTGGCATGATTTCAATATTGTGTTTCAGGGAATGGGGAGGCCTGAGGAGAGAAACAGAATGCAGGAATGACCAGTTGGTGAAGCACTAATTGAATACACACATCTATTAAGTTTGCTGTCTTATATAGCTGTGGTTCATGGTGTGGCCAAACAATTATAATGGTAACATTAGACATCATCAATCACACATCATCATAATGGATATAATAATAATTTTAAAGTTTGAGATATTGTAGGAATTACCCAAATGTGTCATGGAGATACAAAGTGATTTCCAGCTGTTAAAAAAAATAGTACCCACGGACTTGCTGGATCCAGAGTTAATACAAACCTTCCATTTATAAGAAACATAATATCAGTAAAGCACAATAAAGCAAAAAACAATAAAATAAATTATACCTATAGTTATAAACCAATGAAGTGAGAAGACCTTAAATAAAACAGCTAGAATTAAAAACATATTAATTACATAGCATCAAACATAAAAATAAGAACTACATTTTCATCAGAAGCAATGCAAGTCAGAAACAAACAATAAAGTGAAAAAGAGAATAAAACTGTCAAGCTAAAAATCTACATGCAGCAAAAATATTCTTAAAAAATAAGGTTAAATAAAGACGTCATTTTCAGTGAAAAAGAGTGAGAGAGAATTATCACCAACAGCTTTGAATCAGTCATGTTAAAGAAAGTTATTTATGTCAAAGTCATAATAATAGTAGTATCAGTTAGAAATTCAAATCTATATAAAGAAATGAGAAAGACTGGAAAGAACAATGTGAGAAACTATTAAATGCTTTTTTCTCATTTCTTATTTATTTAAAACATAATTTACCATTTAATGCAAAGATACTACAGTATTTTGGAAATTACAGATATGTATATTTAAAATCTGTGATAATAACAAAACAGAACAATACAGAAAAATGTCATTAGAAAGTTACTACAGTATAGTAAAATTCCTCCCTTATTCATGGAGAATAAATTCCAAGGCCTTTAGTGGATGCCTGAAGCTTGTGGATAATACCATGTTCTTTCCTATGCATATATATATATTATATATATATATATATATATATATAATATATATATTATATATATATATATATACATGTGATGGAATTTAATTTATTAGGCACAGTACAAGATTAATAGCAATAACTATTTAAAAAATAGAACAATTATAAAAATATATTGTAATAAAAGTTATGTGAAGGTGATTTCTCTCTCTCAAAACATCTTATTGTACTGTTCTGCAGGTAACTGAAAACATAGAAAAAGAAACTGCAAAGGGGGGCTGCTGTATACCAAATGTTATTTCAATGTAGGATTTAGCAAGTTTCAAATGTATATTGTAAATCACAGAATATCCACATATTAAGAAAACAGATATAGCTAAAAAGTCTTAGAAGATAAAATGAAGTATTAAAAAATATGTTCGTGTAAGCCAAAAGAAGGTAGAAAAATAGAAAGAAATGAATAAAGAATAGATTAAACAAAGTGCAAAGCACAGCAAAGTAGTAGACCTAAACACAACTACATCAATAATTACATTAAGTTTAATGGTTTGGCACTATAATTAAAATACAAGTATTTAGGGAAGCTAAATTGAACTATATGCTATGTACAAGTGATTGACATTAACTATAAGAACAGAGACAGAGGAGAGATCCAAGATGGCCGATTAGGAGCAGCTCAGGATTGCAGTTCCCAGCAAAAACGTGGAGGGTGAGTGGACGCTGCATTTCCAGATGAATTTTTATTGCCCACAGACCAGAAGAATCCCAGGTGGAGGAGCCCCATGGGTCGCCAGCATGGCTGTTTTGGCCCGCGTGGCTGTTTTGGCCCGCGTGGCTGTTTTGGCCTGGTGAGGCTGTTTTGGCCAACATGGCAGTTCTCTGCACAAAATACACGGGTTTGGGCGCCATTTTAGTTGGTGATTGGAGCTCCTGGGATAGAGAGTCACCCATTCAACTGATTAAAAAAAGGGGACTGAAACAGGGAGCCAGGCCAGAAGATTCCCAGGCAAAAAAGCACCAAGAATCTCAGCGTGGCTGTTGCAGCCAGTGCAGTGGGTCACTGCACGGGAAATCATACAGATCCCAGCACCTTTTCAACAGGCGACCTGGGACACAGAGTCGCTTGTTCAACTGAAAAAAAAAAAAAAATGCTCCAAGACAGGAAGCCGGTGATCAGGCTTGGCTGGTCCCACCCCCACAAAAAAACAGCAATCTGAAACACTCTGGATTGAGAGTTTCCCAGCAAGTACAGCTGAGCCCAGGATGGTCTAGCTCTGGGGGGGAGGGGCATCCGCCATTACCTAGGCAGTCCACCACTACAACGGTAGTCTGTCATTGCTGAGGCAGCCTGCCATTGTCGAGGCAGCCCACCATTACAGAGAGAGTCCACCATTATAGAGAAGGGCCACCATTGCCAAGGCAGTTCTAACTACACCCATATAAACAGGACTGCATGGAAGTTCACATGGCAGCTGGGCAGAGCCCACAGCTGCTCAGCAAAGCCCCTGCAGGCAGACAGTGACTAGGCTGCAGGTCATCCCCAGGCAAGCAGGACCTGGAGTGGACCTCAGCAGTCCTACAGCAGAGGGGCCTGGATATTAGAAGGAAAACTAAGAAACAGAAAGAAATAACTTCATCAACAACAAACTGGATGTCCACTCAGAGACACAATCTGAAAGTCAACAACTACAAAGACGACAGGTGGATAAATCCACAAAGATTGGAAGAAACCAGTGCAAAAAGGATGAAAACACATGAAACCAGAACGTCTCTCCTCCTACAAGGGATCACAACTCCTCACCAGCAAGGGAACAAGGCTGGATGGAGACTGAGTGTGATAAATTGACAGAATCAGGCTTCAGAAGGTGGATAACAAGAAACTTCTCTGAGCTAAAATAACATGTTCTAACCCAATGCAAAGAAACTAAGAACCTTGAAAAAAGATTTGACGAAATGCTAATGAAAATAAACAACTTAGAGAGGAATATAAGTAAATTGATGGAGCTGAAAAACACAACACAAGAACTTTGCGAAGCATGCACAAGTTTCAACAGCCAAATTGACCAAGCAAAAGAAAGGATATCAGAGGTTGAAGATCGACTCAATGAAATAAAACGTGAAGGCAAGATTAGAGAAAAAAGGGTAACAAGGAAAGAACAAAGTCTTCAAGAAATATGGGACTATGTGAAAAGACCTAATCTACATTTGATAGGTATACCTGAATGTGATGGAGTGAATAAATCCAAGCTGGAAAATATTCTTCAGGATATTATCCAGGAAAACTTCCCCAACCTAGAAAGGCAGACCAATAGTCAAGTCCAGGAAATACAGAGAACAACACAAAGATATTCCTCAAGAAGAGCAACCCCAAGGCACATAATCGTCAGATTCACCAGGGTTGAAATTAAAGAGAAAATACTAAAGGCAGCCAGATAGAAAGGCCGGGTTACCCACAAAGGGAAGCCTATCAGACTCACAGCAGATCCCTCAGCAGAAACCCTACAAGCCAGAAGAGAGTGGGGGCCAATATTCAACATCCTTAAAGAAAAGAACTTTTGACCCAGAATTTCATATCCAGCCAAACTAAGCTTCATAAGTGAAGAAAAAATGAAATCCTTTAAGAAAAAACAAGTACTTCATCACCACCAGGCCTGCTTTACAGGAGCTCCTGAAAGAGGCACTAAACATAGAAAGAAACAACCAGTACCAGCCACTCCAAAAACATACCAAATGGTAAAGAGCATGGACACAATGAAGAAACTTCATCAACTAACAGGCAAAACAGCCAGCTAGCATCAAAATGGCAGGATCAAATTCACACATAACAATATTAACCCTAAATGTAATGAGCTAAATGCCCCAATCAAAAGACACAGACTGGCAAATTGGATAAAACGCCAAAACCCACCAGTGTGCTGTATCCAGGAAACCCATCTCACATGCAAGGATACACAAAGGCTCAAAATAAAGGGATGGAGGAAGATTTACCAAGCCAATGGAGAGCAAAAAAAAAGCAGGAGTTGCAATTCTCATCTCTGATAAAATAGACTTCAAACCAACAAAGATCAAAGGAGACAAAGAAGGACATTACATAATGGTAAAAGGATCACTGCAACAAGAACTAATGATCCTAAATATATACACATCCAATATAGGAGCACCCAGATACATAAAGCAAGTTCTTAATGACTTACAAAGAGACTTAGACTCCCACAAAATAATAGTGGGAGACTTTAACACCCCATTGTCAATATTAGACAGATCAACGAGACAGAAAATTAACAAGGATATCTAGGACTTGAATTCAGACCTGGACCAAGCAAACCTAATAGACATTTACAGAACTCTCTACCCCAAATCCACAGAATATACATTTTTCTCAGCATCACATCACACCTACTCTAAAATTGACCACATAATTGGAAATAAATAACTCCTTATCAAAAGCAAAAGAACGGAAGTCAGAACAAACAGTCTCTCAGACCACAGTGCAATCAAGTTAGAACTCAGAATTCAGAAACTAACTCAGAACCGCATAGCTTCATGGAAACTGAACAACTGGCTCTTGAATGTTGACTGGATAAATGATGTAATGAAGACAGAAATAAAGATGTTCTTCGAAACCAACGAGAACGAAGACACAATGTACTAGAATCTCTGGGACACATTTAAAACAGTGTCTAGAGGAAAATATATAGCAGTAAATGCCCACATGAGAAGCAAGGAAAGATCTAAAATCGACATCCTATCATCAAAATTGAAAGAGCTAGAGATGCAAGATCAAAAATCTCAAAACCTAGCAGAAGACAAGAAATAACTAAGATCAGAGCAGAACTGAAGGAGATAGAGACACAAAAAAACCCTTCAAAAAATCAATAAATCTAGAAGCTGGTTTTTCAAAAAGGTCAACAAAATAGACAGACCACTAGCCAGGTTAATAAAAAAGAAAAGAGAAAATAATCAAATAGATGCAATAAAAAACAATAAACGGGATATTACCATAGATTCCACAGAAATACAAACCATCATCAGAGATTATTACAAACAACTCCATGCACATAAACTAGTAAACCTGGAAGAAATGGAGAAATTCCTGGACACTTGCATCCTCCCAAGCCTAAACCAGGAAGAAGTTGAAACCCTGAATAGACCAATAGCAAGGTCTGAAGTTGAGGCAGCAATTAAAAGCCTACCACCCAAAAAAAGCCCAGGTCCAGACGGGTTCACAGCCGAATTCTACCAGACATAAAAAGAAGAGCTGGTACCATTCCTTCTTAAACTATTCCAAATAATCCAAAAAGAGGGAATCCTTCCCAAATCATTTTATGAGACCAACATCATCCTGATACCAAAACCTGGCAGAGACTCAGCAAGAAAAGAAAACTTCAGGCCAATATCCATGATGAACATAGATGCAAAAAATCTTCAATAAAATACTGGCAGATCAATTGCAACAGCACATCAAAAAGCTTATCCACCATGATCACGTAGGCTTCATCCCGGGGATGCAAGGCTGGTTCAACATACACAAGTCTATAAACGTAATTCACCACATAAACAGAACCAAAGAGAAAAACCACATGATTATCTCAATAGACGCAGAGAAAGCCTTTGACAAAATTCAGCAGTCCTTTATGCTAAAAACCCTCAATAAGCTAGGTATTGATGGAATGTATCTCAAAATAATAAAAGCTATTTACGACAAACCAACAGTCAATATCATACTGAATGGGCAAAAACTGGAAGCATTCCCTTTGAAATCTGGCACTAGACAAGGTTGCCCTCTCTCACCACTCCTATTCAATATAGTATTGGAAGTTCCAGCCAGAGCAATCAGTCAAGAAAAGAAATAAAGGGTATTCAAATAGGAAAGGAGGAAGTCAAATTGTCTCTGTTTGCAGACGACATGATTGCATATGTACAAGACCCCATCGTCGCAGCCCAAAATCTCCTGAAACTGATAAGCAACTTCAGCAAAGTCTCAGGATACAAAATCAATGTGCAACAATCACAAGCATGCCTATACACCAATAAGAGGCTTAAAGTGAGCCAAATCAAGAATGAACTGCCATTCACAATTGCTATAAGGAGAATAAAATACCTAGGAATACAACTAACAAGGAATGTAAAGGATCTCTTCAAGGAGAACTACAAAGCACTGCTCGATGAAATAAGAGGACACAAATAGTTGGAGAAACACTCCATGTTCATGGTTAGGAAGAATTGATATCGTGAAAATGGCCATACTGCCCAAAGTAATTTACAGATTCAATGCTATCCCCGTCAAGCTACCAATGATCTTCTTCTCAGAACTGGAAAAAACCATCTTAAACTTCATATGGAACCAAGAGAGAGCCCACATAGCCAAGTCAATTCTAAGCAAAAAGAACAAAGTGGGAGGCATCACACTACCAGACTTCAAACTATACTACGAGGCTACAGTAATCAAAACAGTGTGCTACTGGCACCAACACAGAGATAAAGACCAATGGAACAGAAGAGATGCCTCAGAGGCAACACCACACATCTGCAACCATCTGATCTTTGACAAACCTGATGAAAACAAGCAATGGGAAAGGAGTCCCTGTTTAATAAATGGTGTTGGGAAAACTGGCTAGCCATGTGCAGAAAGCAGAAACTGGACCCCTTCCTGACACCTTACACTAAAATTAACTCCAGGTGGATTAAAGACTTAAACATAAGACCTAACGCCATAAAAACCCTAGAAGAAAATCTAGGCAAAACCATTCAGGACATAGGTGTAGGCAAGGACTTCATGACCAAAACACCAAAAGCATTGGCAACAAAAGCCAAAATAGACAAATGGGACCTAATCAAATTCCACAGCTTCTGCACAGCAAAAGAAAGTCATTAGAGTGAATCAGCAACCAACAGAATGGGAAAAAATTTTTACAATCTACCCATCTGACAAAGGGCTAATATCCAGAACCCACAAAGAACTAAAACAGATTTACAAGAAAAAAACAAGCCCATTCAAAAGTGGGAGAAGGATATGAACAGACACTTTACAAAAGAAGACATACATGAGGCCAACAAATGTATGAAAAAATGCTCATCATCGCTGGCCATTAGAGAAATGCAAATCAAAACTACATTGAGATACCATCTCACGCCAGTTAGAATGGCGATCATTAAAAAATCTGGAGACAACAGATGTTGGAGAGGATGTGGAGAAACAGGAACACTTTTACACTGTTGGTGGGAGTGTAAACTAGTTCAACCATTGTGGAAGACAGTATGGTGATTCCTCAAGGCCCTAGAAATCTAAATTCCATTTGACCCAGCAACCCCATTACTAGGTATATATCCAAAGGATTATAAATTGTTTATATAAATTATAAGGACACATGCACACGAATGTTCATTATAACACTGTTTACAATAGCAAAGACCTGGAACCAACCCAAACGCCCATCAATGATAGACTGGACAGGGAAAATGTGGCACATATACACCATGGAATACTATGCAGACATAAAAAACGATGAGTTTGTGTCCTTTGTAGGGACATGGATGAACCTGGAAACCATCATTCTCAGCAAACTGACACAAGAACAGAAAAGCAAACACCGCATGTTCTCACTCATAGGTGGGTGTTGAACAATGAGAACACATGGACACAGGGAGGGGAGTACCACACACTGGGGTCTGTAGGGGGGAAATGGGGAGGGACAGCAGAGGGTAGGCAGTTGGGGAGAGGTAGCAATGGGGAGAAATGCCAGATACAGGTGATGGGAAGGAAGGCAGTAAATCACACTGCCATGTGTGTACCTACGCAACAGTCTTGCATGTTTTTCACATGTACCCCAAAACCTAAAATGCAATTTAAAAAAAAGAATTTTATAGCAATTACAATTTTCTAAAATACTAGATAAGTTATAATATATTAATCTGTACTAAATTATTTGTCATAATGGCTAAAGGAACAGAAGGCATGTGTGCTAAAATTACTTTTCAAGATTTGTCAGTGTTTTAATCATTGAACCCTTTCAAATGACAATAAATGTACAAAACATCAAAAAAAAAAAAAAGAACAGAGAATAAAATTTAAAAGATAGTAAAGGTATACCACACAGTCGCCTCTCTAAAGAAAGCCAGAGTTCCTACATTAATACCAGACAAAGTAAAGTGTGGTTAAGGAATAGTTGAGGCATAAAAAGGGATGTTTTTAAGTAATGAATTCATCAAAAAGATATAAGGATCCTACATATGCATGGAATTATACTAGAACTTGAAAATACATGAAACAACAGTCACAAAACTACAAGAAATGGACAAATCTACAATATAATTGACAATTTTAACACCTCTCTCTGAGTTTAAGAGAAAAGTAGATTGCTAATCTATCAGTCTGTATGAACTGACTGACATTTATAAAGTATGACACACAACAGCAAATACACGTTCTGTATGAACTAATTGACATTTATAAAGTATGACATACAACAGCAAATACACGTTCTATTTAAACATATATGTATTATTCATTCAAATATATTATATACTCTAAGTCATAAAAGATGAATCAACAAATATCAAAGGATGCAAAGTATGTTATCTGACCTTAAGAAAATTAAAATAAAATTCAATTTTTTTAAACAAACTGGAAAATCCATAATTATTGGGGAAAGCATATTTTTAAATTACACAAGCCAAGAAGAAATCAAAAGGGAACCTTAAAAATATTGTGAACTAAACAAAATACAACATACCAAAATGTACCAGATGCAGCTAAAGTAGTTTATAAGGAGAAATTTTTTAGCTTAAAGTGTTTATATTAGAAAACAGCAAAAATCTAAATTCAAAAATCTAGGCTTCCTTATTATAAATAGAAAAATTTAAACCCAAATTAAGTAAAAGAAAAAAATAAAATTCAGAGTAAAAATAAAGGAAATGGAAAATATGTACAATAGAGGATTAATAAAATCAAAAGCTATCTTATTAAAAAGATCAATAATTTCATTAGATGCTTAGCTAGAGTTATCAGGTTAAGAAAAAAGACATATTTGAAAATATCAAGAATGAAAAACAAAACAATACTAGAGACCCTATAAACATTAGTGAGATATAGAGAAATTATAAAAGACTTTAGGCCATAAAATAAAAATATCACATTGCTTGAAACAAATAACACAGAATAAATAGAAAAGCTGAAGAGCTTTATGTATCCGTGATTATAATCTTCTCACAAAATTCCAGGCTCAGATGGATTGGCTGGTGATTTTTACAAAATACTTAAGAAATAATGCCATTTCTCCTGAAATTCTTTCAGAATATAAGGAGGAAGCCATACTTCCTAGCTCATTTTATGAGGTGAGCATTATTCAAATAATAACACCAGGCAAAATTATTATTTATAAAAACTATGTCTCTCCTGAATATAGACACAAAAGCACCTAACATAATTCTAGAAAGTCCAATCCAGAAATATTTCAAAAGGGTTATCTTGAGGCTGCAAAATTAGTTTAAAATTTGTATATCAATCAATATGCAATATTTTGTCATTTTAATAAATAAAAGCGACAAGATATGTGCTTATTTCAATGGATACAAAAGAACATTTGACAATTTAAAACAGTAATTTATAATAAAAATTCTCAGCAAATTCAGAAGGAAGCTTTCACACTCTGGTAAAAGGTATATGTAAAAAAAAAATACTAAAGCAATCATCACATTTAGAAGTGAAAGAATGAATATTTTCTTCAATATTTGGTAAAGGCAAGTTTGAATACCACCTCTAGTGGCTTTACTAATGAAAGTCCTCCTTAATGAAATAAGGCAAGAAAAGAAAAGGAAAAATATTAAATACAGAGAAGTAAAACAGTCTTCGCCTAGAGATGGCATCATTATGCATGAGAACATCCTAAGAAATTTACAGAAAGGTCTCTAGAAGTAATAAATGAATTTAGTAAGGTTGTAAGACAGAAGGCAAACATACAAAAATTAATTGCACTTCTATATGCAAGAAAAGAACACTTTAAAATTAGATCTTAAGAATTTCATTTATCCTGGCTTCCAAATCACAAATTATTAGTGATAAATTTAAAAAAATATGTGTAAGACCACCACTCTGAAAATGACAAAGCATTGTTGGAAGTAATTAGAAAATCTAAACATAATAGAGACTAATAATGTTTGTGAATTGGAAGGAAGACAATCCTTTTAAGGTATCAATTCTCACAAAATTGGTTTACCAATTCTATACAGTTCTAATCAGAACCAATAAAAATCACAGCAGGCTATTTGATCAAAATCGAAAAAAAAAAAAAAAAAAAAAAAAAAAAAAAAAAAAAAAAAAAAAAAAAAAAAAAAAAAAAAAAAAAACCCTAGAAAAGCCAAAACGAAGAAAAATAACAAATATGAAGAACCCACCATTTGACTGAAGGCTTACTTTAATTAAATATTTTACTTAATTGTAATTAATCTCAACCCTTTCTTCATATCATACACAGAAATTACCTCTAAATAATAGAAAATATCTAAATACCTCTAGATAATACTGTAGAACGAAGCATAAACAAGCTAAATCTTTTAGAGGAAAATGTCTTTGCAATCTTGTGAAAGACATTCTAAATACTTCCTAGATAGGATGCTAAGACACACACACACACACACACATACACACCCTTTGACCATTAAAAAAAAATAAGATTAATTGTACTTCCAAAAATTTCAACTACTGCCATTTGAAAAATATAAAAACAAAAAAAAAAAAAAAAAAAAAAAACAGGCTGGAACATGTATTTGCAATACATATATCTGAAAATTTGTATCGAAAATGTAAAAACAAAAGATCTTGCAGTTCAATTTTAAGAAGACAATCAATATAAAAAGGGGAAAAATGAGTTGATCATAAACTTCACATACAAACATGCATGAATGGCCGATAAGCACATAAATGATGGTCAACATCATTAGTAATCAAGGGAGTGAAAATTGAAACCATAATTAGCTATCTCTACATACACATCACAATGGTGAATGTTAAGAGGCTGACTACTAATTGCTGGTGAGGATGTGGAATAACTGGAACTGAAATTCTCATATTGCTGGTGTTGGCGTAACATCGTATAATCACTTTGGAAAGCAATTTGATAGCTTCAAGATCTTACACTTATTTTTATGATAAGACAGTTCTATTCTTTAAATTGTTTACCTGAGAGAAATGCAGCATATTTCTACAGAAAGACTTGTATATGAATAATCACAGCAACTTTTTTCATAATAACTTAAATTTGGAAATAAGACAAATTTCTATACACAGTTGAGTACATAAACTATTGTAGTACATCCATATAAGGGAATACTATGCAGCAATAAAAGGAAATAAACTAAAGATATACTTTATCATATTATGCTGCATGAAAGAAGCCAGATCTGAAGGATTAAAAACTGTAAAACTGCTTTTATATAAAATTCTAGAACAGGCAAAAATAATCTATAGAAGCTAAAAGCAGATTAGTGGTTGCCTGGTAACTGGGTTGGTATGTTGGGGTGGAAAAAGAAATTGTCTACAAATAGTCATGAGAGATTGTACTGGTGTTATGAGAGTATTCTGTATCTTAATTGTGAAGGAGTTTATGCAAATGTACACATATAGCAAAACTTATTACACTGTTTATTGAAATTGGTGCATTTTATTTTATAGAAATTATATATCAATTGGTTGGGTAATACTAATTTTAAAGATTTATAAACATCAAGCATTCAGTTAAGTTTAGAAAGATATTTTTGCCTAGAAGGTGCAAACTTTTTAGGAGAGTTTAAGAAAGAAGGCAACTGTAAACATACTTGGATTGGAATTTGAACCAGACTGATTTGAAAATCTCAGCAGCAGGAACAAAGTTTAGGAATAAGGAAGTATGGGGCGGGCAGGCAACTGAACTCAAACTCAGTGAGTTGTTTCACTCTGTCAGACTTCATGCTAAAAGTAGTTTATACATTATCTTGCATGCTTATCAAAACAATTTAAGATAAGCATTATTAAACTTTTTATGCAACATGCCCAAGTAACAAAATTCAAAGTAGAGGTGTTGAAATATCAAGTATGCCTGTTTTTTCCCAAAAACATAGTAGCTCTTTTCACTTAATAAAAAACAATTGATGAAACAGCATTCATTAAAGATGAAGGGGGTTATTTCTGGTCCAGTTTTTAGAGGGATTTGTCTTAAAAGTGAATAACAACTTCTGCCTCTGACAGCAATATCAGAAGCTGGATGTAAAGAAAGTATTTAACATTTTTGAAATAAAAAATTTTAAATGGAAGGAAGTTGAGGAGACTTACTCTTTGTGATTAAATTCACCACCTGATTTCCAGTTTCTAGACTAATGGACCTGAGGAGATCTCTTAAAATTTTCCTAATTACTAAATAAATTAGTGTGGCTAAATAATATTCTTACATTCATAGTCTTTCAAAATAACAAGTCCAAGAGCATGACCCTTATGAGAATCGCCATTTTGGCTAGTGGTTTCTAGTGGTATTATGCAAGGGTCTGGATTGTTCTACATTTTATAAATCATTTGTATACAGTTTTATGAAGAAATACCAGTATAATTTACTCCTTTGAAAATAGTAAAAAGTTGGAGAGAATAATACTATAAATGAATAAAAGAATTTAAAAATTAGAAATTTTGAAGAGAGAAGAACAATGAGAGATGAAAACAAAAACACAGCCTAGTCCTAAACATGAAACCCTTTATTTAAATTGAAAACCTGAGAGGCACTTGAACTTGGATAAACTACAGCTTATTTAAGGGAAAGTAATCAGAATGGCAAGATATTCAGAAAACACATTTTAGAAAAAAACATTTGAAAAAGTTGAAAATTAGAAGGTTTTGTAGTTGTTTAAAGGTCTGATAGATTAAGATTTATCTTCCTTTTGCCCAAGGATGATAAGTAAATGAAGAGTGAAGTATAATAGACATACTTGACAAATGAAACAGACTGCTTTATAGAGGGATTAACTTTCTGCCATTAGAAGTACAGGGGAAGACAAACATTTAGATAGATTAACTGAGAAAAAACTAAGAAACTCCAAATAAATAAAATCAGAGCTGAAAAAGGAGACAGTACAACTGACACTAGAGAAATACAAAGGATCATGAGGGAGACTTATCAATAATTGCATACTAACAAGTTAGAAAATCTAGCAGAAGTAGATAAATTCTTGGACACACACAATCTACCAATATGGAATTATGAAAAAATAGAAAACCTGAACAGACCAATAATGAGTAAAGAGATTAAATAAGCTATAAAAAGTCTCCCATGGAAGTAATATACAAGACCTGATGGCTGCATGACTGAATTCTACCAAACATTTAAAGATCTAATACTAATTCTTCTCAAACTATCCTAAAATATTTAAGAGGAAGGAATTTTTCCAAACTCCATCAATGAGGCCATTACTCTAATGCCAAAACCTGACCAGGACACACAAAAAAGAAAATATCTGATGAACATAGATGCAAAAATTTGGAGCAAAACACTAGCAAACTAAATTCAGTAGCACATTTAAAAGATCATTCACCATGATCAAGTGGAATTTATCACAGGGATGCAAAGATATTCAACACATGCAAATCAATAAAAATGGTCCATTACATTAACAGAGTGAAAGACAAAAACCATATGATCATTTCAATAGATACAGAAGAAGCATTTGACAAAATTCAACATCTCTTATGATAAAAACTCTCAACAAATTAGATATAGATGGAATGTACCTCCATATAATAAAGGCCATATATAACAAACCCACAGCTAACATCATACTAAATGTGATCTTGAAAGCTTTTACTCAAAGATCTGGAACAATACAAGGATGCTTACATTTACCACTTCTACTTCACATAGCACTGAAGGTCCCAGCCAAAGCAATTAGGGAAGAGAAAGAAACAAAAACATCAAATTTAGAAAGAAAAAAAAAAGATCATCCCTGTTTGCAGACAAGATGATCTTATACATAGAAAACCCTAAAGACCATACCCCCAAAAAATCTGTTAGAAATAATCAATGATTTCAGTACAATTGCGGATACAAAATTAACATACAAAAATCAGTAGTAGTTTTGTATGCTAATAGCAAACTCTCTGAAAAGGAAATTTTTAAAAATCCATTTACAATAACTACAAAAAATACCTAGGGATATATTTAATGAAGGAAGTAGAAGATCTCTACAATGAAAACTATAAAACATTTACCAAAATTAATTGAAGATACAAATAGATGAACAGATATCTTGTACTCATGAATTAGAAGAATTACAGTTTTTTGTTTTTTTTTTCTAACTCTGTGAAGAAAGTCAATGGTAGTTTGATGGGAATAGCATTGAATCTATGAATTAGTTTAGCCAGTATGGCCATTTTAATGGTATTGATTCTTTCTATCCATGAGCACGGAATGTTTTTCCATTTGTTTGTGCCCTCCCTTATTTCCTTGAGCAGTGGTTTATAGTTCTCCTTGAAGAGGTCCTTCTGGTCCCTTGTAAGTGGTATTTCTAACTATTTTATTCTCTTTGTAGTGGTTGTGAATGAGAGTTCATTCATGATTTGGCTTTCTGCTTGTCTATTGTTGGTGTACAAGAATGCTTGTGATTTTTGCACATTGATTTTGTATACTGAGACTTTGCTGAAGTTGTTTATCAGCTTAAGGAGTTTTGGGGCCGAGATACTGGGGTTTTCTAAATATAGAATTGTGTCATCTGCAAACAGAGACAATTTGACTTCCTCTCTTCCTTTTTGAATATACATTATTTTTTTCGCCTGCCTGATTGCCCTGGCCAGAACTTGCAGTATTATGTTGAAAAGGAGTGGTGAGAGAGGGCATCCTTGTCTTGTGCCAGTTTTCAAAGGGAATGCTTCCAGCTTTGCCTATTCAGTATGATATTGGCTAAGGGATTTCTTTTTCTTTCTTTTTTTTTTTTTTT